>NC_072738.1:145818477-145875687 GCF_026930045.1 Uloborus diversus | reverse complement strand
AACACTCGTATATACACGCATTTACTCGTGCAAAAATGCATAAATATGCATATACGCGTAGAAATACAAATGTACCATTGTACACAAGTATACTCAGATTAAACACTTATCTATACGTCTTTTCTCGTGTGGAATCGCACTTACTCGTTTGTACACGTATTTTCTCGTATATGCATGCATAAATATGTATATAAACGTTTAAATACAAATTTACCTTTGTACGCGAGTTTAGTCGGATTAACACGTATCCATACACAAATTCTAGTATGTACACGAACATACTCGTATATGCAAGTATTTACTCGTGTTTGCACACATAAATAAGTATACAGGATGTATCAGTACAGCGTTTACATACTTTCAGAGCAGATACAGTGCTCCTAGACGCGATAGTGACGACACAAAGCGTAAGACAGGGCACGATTAAGAGGAGAAAACATGTTTATTATTTTTAATACAGCAAAAATACTGGTAAGATTTGTCTGCTGCATACAACAGATGTTGCTACGTAAACCGAAGCATCAGATGACGGTGCATGCGCACACGTGGTTTTTGTTCCACCAGGAAGTCCGGGACCCGCCCGGTATTTTTGCTAAATTTCGATATTACGGGCGGGGTCGTAATTTCGAACACTTTCTTTGATGATGATCGTTGGCCCTTTAATTTTCTTTTTCCTTAGTTTTTTGCTGTACTAAAGATTCTAAACATGTTCTCTTCTCTTATTCGTGTTTTGTCTTTTTGGTGATTGGTGTTGTCACTACCGCGCCAGGAAAGTGTTTCCGACCATGCATTGCTATATGTTTCCCCTCGTCTAGGTGTACTCTATCTGCCCTGAAAGTCTGTAAACGCTAAACTGATAAACATTGTGTACACTTAGAAGTTTGAATATAAATCCGTGCACTAATAGACTCGGAAAATACGTATTTATACTTAAAATTTCGTGTTTACACTTACGAACTCGTATATACACGTATTTACTTCTGTTTGCACGTAGAGATACAAAATTCCTGTAGACACGAATATACTCAGGTTAACACGTACAGATCCGTATATACGCGTACACACTCGTATATACACGTACTAACTCGTGTATGCACGCATAAATATGTATTTTAACCAAAAATACAAATGTACCTCTACTCGAGTATACTCGGGTTAAACACGTATCTATACGCATATTCTTGTGTGTGCACGTACATACTCTTATATACTTGTAATTTCTCATGTATGCACGCATAAAAATGTATATGCAATTTTTAAATACAAATGTACCACTACACACGAGTATACTAGGTGTAACATTTATCTATACGCATATTCTCGCGTAAATACAACGACCTCTACACACGAGTATACTCAGTGTAACATTTATCTATACGCATATACTCGTGTGAATACGTACATACTCGTATTCTCTTATATGCACGCATAAATATGTATATACAAAGCAAATTTCTCTGTACACGAGTATATTCGGGGTAACAAGTATCTATACACATATTCTCTCGTGTGTTCACGTACATACTCGTTTATACACGCATTTATTGATGTATAAACGCACAAATATGCATATACACATAGAAATACAAATGTACCATTGTACACGAGTATACTCGGGCTAAAAAAAGAACCTAGGCATCTATTCTCGCTTGTACACGAACTTACTCGAATATACACGTATTTTCTCGTATATGCATGCATAAATATGTATAGATACGTTTAAATACAAATTTACCTCTTTTCACGAGTATACTCGGATTAACACGTATCCATACGTATATTCCTTTGTGTACACGTATATACTCGTGTATACATGTATTTACTCGTGTATGCACAAATAAATGTGTACATACACTTAGAAATTAAACATATCTCCGTGCACGAATATACTCGGGATAACACGTATTTATACGTATAAACTCGTGTTTACAAATATGTATTGTACATACACATATTTACTTGTGTTCACACGTACTTTTAGATATATACACGTAGAAATACAAAATTCCTGTATACACGAATATCGTCGAGTCAACACGTATATACACGTACTTACTCGTATATACACGTATAACTCGTGTATGCACGCATAAATATGTATTTTAACGTACAAGTACAAATGTACCTCTGTACACGAGTATACTCGGGTTAAACACGTATCTATACGCATATTCTCGTGCGTACATGAACTTACTCGTATATACTTGTCTTTTCTCGTATATGCACGCAGAAAAGTGCATGTACTAGATTAAATACGAATTCACCTCTGCGCACGAGTATACTCGGGTTAACACGTATCTATATGCATATTCTCCTGTGTACTCGAACATACTTGTATATACACGTACTTTCTCGTATATGCACGCTTAAATATGTATATAAACGTAGAAATACAATCTGTACCTCTTTACACGAGTATACTCGGGGTAACACGTATCTATACGCATAATCGTGTGTACACGTACATACTCGTATATACACGTATTTACTCGTTTATAAACGCATAAATATGCACATACACGTAGAAATACAAATGTGCCATGTTACACGAGTATACTCGGGTTAAACACGTATCTATAAGCCTATTGTGTGTGCACGTACTTAATCGTATATACAGGTATTTTCTCGTATACGCCTGCATAAATATGTATATACACGTTTAAATAGAAATGTACCTCTTTACACGAGTATATTCGGGGTAACACATATCTATAAGCATATTCTCGTGTGTGCACGAACATACCTGCATATACACGTACTTTCTCGTATACGCACGCTGGAATATGACGTAGAAATACAAATGTACCTTTTTACACGAGTATACTCGGGGTAACACGTATCTAGACGCATGTTCTCATGTGTACACGTACATACTCTTATATACACGTACATACTCGTATATACACTTATTTACTGATGTATGCACACATAAATATGTATATTTACTTAAAATTTCAAATATACCTCCGTACATGAACATACGCGGGATAACACGTTTATATACGTATATACCCGCACGTAGTCGTATGTACACGCATTAACTCGTGTATGCTTGCATAAATATATATATACACGTAGAAATACAAATGTGCCTCTGTTCATGTGATATTTTACTAATTTAATCTGAATTAAAAAAGTAATCAAATCAATTTGATTACTTTTAATCTGATTACTTTTAGTCTGATAAATTCAATCTGATTAATTTAATCTGAACTAAATCAATCTGAACTAAATTAGTTTTTTTGAGCAACTAAGGAGTTAGTTTAAACTAACGTTAATCTTCGTCTGCAATTGAATTAAATTTTTAAAATATTAGTCTGAACTAAATGGGAGTCGGATTACTTTAGTCAACTAATTCAATCAATTACAAATTTAGTTGATTTTTTTAGTTGATGCCCAACACTGGCTGGGGGGAGGGGAACAAACTAGATTACCACACTAAATTTCCACACTGAACTAATAGTGATTGAAGATTTGTTGAAATATGAAAGATATGCTGAGAGTTCTCCAAGCTTCCAAACAATTTAACATGCGTCATCACTGTTTGAAGATGATAACGTGAAAAAATTGTTTTTCAAACATTACTGATTTTACATTTGAGTCTCCAGCCGGTTTACTAATTGCTAAGTCACTGGTTTCAGCTAGATTTACTTGTTATGTGGAAGGTCTCAGCCAAGAGACATTACCGTGACCGAATTTCATTCATGATTACCGTATCTTCAAAATGGGTCATCTTTGAAGGATACACATCCTTATATATAATAGCCAAAATCACTGATTGAGTACTGACGTCACCAACAATGAAACTCGCGCAATAAGCAGCAATAATTCAATAAGTTATTTGTAATTTGACGATAGATTTTGGCAATGTTTGACATGCAGGGAACTGCTTCATTTTGACAAGGCTGAACTGGATCCGGTAGCTTAACTGTTTTACTCGTAAGACTAGTTTTAGGAGAATGAAGTATAGGATCGATGTCGATGTTTTGGAAACATCGCTGTTTTTGTTAAAACATCGATGTTTTACTTTTGATGTTTTTGGAGCATCGATGTTTTTTCGATGTTGATGTTTTTGTATTTTTAATGAAAATTATCGAAAAAATTTGCTCCAATTTTCTCGCAAAGTATTTAAGTTTACCTATAAAATTGCTCAAAAAAAAAATATTTGCGCACATTTCATAAGATTAATTTTTCTGTGTAGAGGATGATTTTGAGGAAGATTACTTCAAGATAGTAGAAGATTAACTATAAAGTGAGGAGGAAGAGGTCAAAGCTATTGGAAGAACTCGACACAGGCAGTCTGGCGCCAGAACTTGCAGTCTATTTTAATGCTCCAGTTCTTAAACTTGTGGCAACGGCCTAAACTCAGAGAAACAGCGCATGCAAATCTGGCAAAGTTTATTTAAAAGTCTCCAGCTGAGTTGGCAAGCGCGCGGTATCTGGATTGATGTGTTGTGTGTAAATGTTAGATTATTCCGAGATGGAACTGATTAATTTATATTTATTTCTTTTAATGGTAATGTGTTTTGTTGCAATTTACAATAAATGTTCGCTTTTAACAACTGGATTACTCGTCTCTACATTGGTGACCTGAACACGCAGTTATCAGTTGGTAGCGAAATGATTTCAAGAAAGAATGGGTCGCAGCAATTCGCCGGAAGGTAATTTATTTCGACGAAAAACTTCAATTTTTTTCAACTGTCTTGCTTTTCTGTGCATGTGTCCTTTGAGGTTCTTGAGTGTAGCATTGTACCTAAGCTATTAGTTGTTTCATGTTAGTATGGAAAAAAAAGAGAATTTAAATTTGACTCAAAAGGAAGTAAGTGCTGAAAACTTAAGTTGCAATAGGGTTTCTGTAAAAGTACCTAATTTTTGGCCTAATAATACGAAGTTATTTTTTGTACAACTTGAAGCTAGTTTTAGGTTAGCTGGCGTTACGGTTGAACAAACGCAGTTCGATCATTTGGTTGCGTCGCTAGATGCAGAAACTTTGTCTCATGCTACCGATATTTTATGTCAGCCGCCAGAAAAACCATACACCGCACTTAAAGAAAGATTGTTAGCGGAGTTCGAATTTTCTCAGAGTCGTAAAGTAAAGACATTAATTGAAGACTTAGAATTAGGTGACAAATCTCCATCTATGTTATTACGAAAAATGAAAGAATTAAGTGAGAGTCATGTAGATGATGATTTTTTAAAAAATATTTGACTTCGTAGGTTACCGGTACCAGTGCAAACAATTTTAGCGGTCAGTTCTGAAAATTTAGAAAAGTTAGCGGAAATGGCAGACAAGATTTGCGAATATACTGGGTTGGTTGTAAACTCAATTGATAAGCAAACTTTTAAATACCAAACTGCTAGTATTGAAATTCAGTTGGAACAATTGCAACTGAAAGTAGACGAACTTACTAAAATTGTAAAAACGCGCAGTCGCTCAAGGTCTCCAAATCGATCTCAGGGCCGTAAAAAATTTAATTTGAGAGCTGAAAAGCGGAATAATTGGTTATGTTGGTATCATTTTAAATTTAAAGACAAAGCTACCAAATGTGTAAAACCATGCGCTTTTGAAGCGAAATTTTCAAATTTTTCAAAATCGTCGGAAGTTTCTATGACTTTTACTAAAAAAGGATTTAGTCGCAGACTGTATATCACTGATATTTTAACTCAAACGAGCTATCTAATTGACACAGGTAGTGATGTTTCTTGTTACCCAAAATCCTTTTTGAATTTAGACAGCGGAAAAAAAGAATTCACTTTGTACGCTGCAAATGGATCTGGGATTGATACTTACGGTACTAAGTTATTAAATTTAGATTTCGGGTTAGGACGCAGATTGAGATGGCCGTTTATCATAGCCGACGTTACAAAGCCTATAATAGGGGCGGACTTTTTGCAGCATTTTGGATTGCTAGTCGATTTAAAGAAAAGGCGTATTTTAGATCCGGTGACTAAATTTAGTGCAAGCGGTCGATCGATATTTTGCGAGATTCCGAATGTAAAAACAATTTATGGGAATTCTGAATATCAAGAATTGTTAAAGAAATATATTGAGATTACACAACTTAATGTTCTTTCACAAAAGGTAATGAAACATAATACAGTTCATTTCATTCCGACTGAGGGACCCCCTGTTTCAGCTAAAGCGCGTCGGTTACACCCAACGCAACTTCAAATAGCTAAACAGGAATTTGAATATATGCTTGACAAAGGGATTTGTAGACCGTCAAAAAGTAATTGGGCTAGTCCTTTGCATATGGTCCCAAAAGGCGAGTATGACTGGAGACCAACTGGCGATTACAGAGCACTAAATCGTATAACAGTTCAGGACAAATATCCAATTCCTCACATTCAAGATTGTGTTAGCATTTTACACGGGAAGAAAATATTCTCGAAAGTTGACTTAATAAGGGCGTATCACCAGATTCCTGTGAACCCCCCTAATATTCCGAAAACGGCTATAATAACACCTTTTGGGTTATATGAATTTCCGTTTCTAAACTTCGGGTTATGTTCAGCAGCACAAGCATTTCAACGCTTTTTGGATGAGGTTTTGAGAGGGTTGAATTTCTGTTTTCCATACCTGGATGACATTTTAATCGCGAGTGAAAATCACCAGCAGCATAAAAAGCATTTAGAAGAAATTTTTAAACGTTTCCTTAACTACGGGATCGTTATAAACGAATCAAAATGTGAATTTGGGAAAGAAACTATAATTTTTTTAGGACATATGATAAACAGTAAGGGGTGTATGCCAGATCCAAAAAAGGTGAAGGCAGTGGTAGAGTTCCCTAAACCCAAAACTATTTCTGAACTTAGACGTTTTTTGGGTATGGTAAACTATTATCATCGCTTTATTCCAGATATCGCCGTGATTTTAGCGCCACTTCATAAGTTTTTAATTAAAGCAAAAAAACGAGATAAGAGGGAAATTCAGTGGGATACTGCTTCAGAAACAAGCTTTGAAAAAATTAAAAGTGCTTTAGCGGAAGCGACTTTGCTTTATCACCCTTCTACTAATGCAGAACTTGCTTTAACAACTGATTGCAGTGATTTTGCGATGGGTGGTGTATTGCATGAATTATCCCCCGAAGGTCCCAAGCCTTTAGGTTTTTTTTCAAAAAAACTATCGGCTACTCAATGTAAATATTCAACTTATGATAGAGAATTGTTGGCAGCATATAGTGCAATTCAGTATTTTCGATACATGTTAGAGGCAAGGAAATTTATTTTGTATGTAGACCACAAACCTCTAACTTTCGCATTTCGGCGGAAACATGAAAAATCCTCCCCCCGAACTATCCGTCAGTTGGATTTCATATCGCAATTTACTACGGATATCAGATATTTACCTGGTAAGGGAAATTTGGTTGCGGACAGCCTATCGCGAATATCGGAGATCACATTTTCATCTCTAGATGATATAGAAATGTGGGAAAAATCACAATCTGAGGATGAAGAACTTCAGGACGTTTTAGAGGGACGAATTAAGTACAGTGGTAAATTAGCTAAAGTTCCTATGCCTGGTACCGATAAATCTCTATATTGTGATACATCAGGAAATTATAATAGATTCTTTGTTCCGCAAATTCTAAGGCGTAAAATTTTTGATACAATGCACGGTTTGTCTCACCCCGGCATACGTGCTACAAAACGTCTTATCGATAGCAAATATGTCTGGCCAAATATAAACAAAGATATAACTGCTTGGTGCAGAGCTTGTGTTCCGTGTCAGCAGACTAAAGTACATTTGCATACTAAATCCCCGTTAGTTCAATTTTTAGTTCCGGATGAGAGATTTTCTCATATTCATTTAGACATAATAGGTCCACTAACACAAGTTCAAAATTTTAAATATTGCTTGACTATAGTGGATAGATTTACGCGGTGGCCTGAAGTTGTGCCAATTACTGATATAACAGCAGAAACGGTAGCTCGTGCTTTCGTACAATCATGGGTTTCTCGATTTGGTACTCCGCAAAGGATAACATGTGACAGGGGCAGACAGTTTGAATCTGAACTTTTTACGAGTCTATCAAAGATGCTTGGCATAAAATTAGCAAGGACATCGCCCAAGGACAGACCCCAAAGTAACGGTCTGGTGGAAAGATTGCACCGACCATTGAAGCAAGCTTTGATGTGTTACAAATCCGATTGGTTTGAAGCACTTCCATTAGTGCTGTTGGGACTCAGATCTACGTTACGTGAAGACCTTGGCGCGTCCGCGGCACAGCTGACTTATGGGTCAACTCTACGGTTACCTGGACAGTTGTATGAAGAAAAAACTTTATCTAATATGCCTGACTACGTTGCACGTCTTCAAAGACTGATTAGCTCGCTAAGTCCATCTACTCCTATTCGGCATGGTCAACAACGGATTTATATCCCTAAAGATCTGCAAAACTGTACACATGTTTTTGTGCGCTTAGATGCTGTAAAAAAGTCATTGCAGCCGCCATACGAAGGGCCTTATGAGGTCCTAAAGAGGATGGACAAGAACTTTTTGATTTCGGTGAACGACAAGGAAAAGATCGTTCACATCGATCGCTTAAAACCAGCATTTTTAATTGCTGGAGATTCCAATCCAAGGACTCCTGGGGTTACAACAAGGTTTGGCCGCAAAGTACGTTTTCGTCTCCCAATGGTCTTGTGAGACTGGTGAGGGAGTCTGTGGCAACGGCCTAAACTCAGAGAAACAGCGCATGCAAATCTGGCAAAGTTTATTTAAAAGTCTCCAGCTGAGTTGGCAAGCGCGCGGTATCTGGATTGATGTGTTGTGTGTAAATGTTAGATTATTCCGAGATGGAACTGATTAATTTATATTTATTTCTTTTAATGGTAATGTGTTTTGTTGCAATTTACAATAAATGTTCGCTTTTAACAACTGGATTACTCGTCTCTACAAACTAAATGAAAATCCCATACATTACTACGTGTGAAAATTATAACTTTAAAAATTCAGAACTAGTATAAATTGCGATAAAGTATTTGACAGTGATGGCAACTTCTATCCTACTGGAAAGAGCTTTTTCTCTGACTGGTGGGATAGTCCGCGAAAAGAGAAATGCGCTTCTGGGGAACGAAGTAAAGAAACTTCTTTTTACGTGAAATACACCGCCAGCTCAGTCATTTCCAGCCGAGGACTGCAGTTTCGTGCTTATTAGCACTCATCAGCCCGGCATAGGAAAGTGACTGAGCTGGAGATGGAAAACCTCTTAAGGAAGCCAAGAGTGCGAACTTCGAGTTGAACCGAACCATTGCTTCGGTCACTCGTCTGGTCTGCTAATTCTATATTAGCTACCAGTTTGTTTCGCACTCTTGGCTTCCTTAAGAGGTTTTCCATCTCCAGCTCAGTCACTTTCCTATGCCAGGCTGATAAATGCTAATAAGTACGAAACTGCAGTCATCGGCTGGAAATGACTGAGCTGGCGGTGTATTTCACTGATTTCTGCTTTAGCCCTGGCTAATGGGCGGTAATTTACTAAATATAAACTTCTTTTTCTCCAAACAGGCAACACCAAATATTGGGGGTTTACTTATCGACTTCCCATAACAAGTAGTCTCTCTATTACTTACATTTTGTGTTTAATTCTGTAGCACTAAAAGTACAAACACATGTAGGCAATGTACCAGACAGACCGGTTATCACATCCTGAGACTGCTGTTTCATTCTTATTAGAACTCCAGGGCCGTGGTGGCCCGATCGGTAGAGTGTCGGATTCGGGGCCGGAGGGTCCTGAGTTGGAACCTCGATGGTCGAAGATCCACCGTCGTCATTAAAGGGGACTGGGCGACGTTAAATATGCTCGTGGTCTCAATGTCCTCCAAGTGAAACGATACCTCTGGGGGTGCTAGCACCAGGTAGCTATTAGCTCCTGGTCTAGTTCTAAATTCCCATTAACTGTTCGATCCGGTGGTGGTGCTGCCATCTATCGGTATAAAAAATAATGGAGGCAAGGCACTTGGTATGCAGTCCTCGACATAAATACAGTTGTAGTCAGTTGTGACTTGGAATCGAAGTAAATCGAAATTAGAACTCCTCAGTCAGGTATAGTGAATAACCGGTCTGGAGGCAGATGTCATCTCATTAAAACTGAGAGCGCAACAAACTGGTAGACAAAGTTAATTTATCTCACCGGCGAGTGTCCGCAACATGGTAATTTCTTATGTCGATGTTTTGAAATATCGATGTTTTGCCATTAATGTCGCACCTCTAGGATAAAGAAGCGAAAAACGTGGTCAACAATGAACGCTATTTACTGGAGTTTAGGGTTAATCATACTGATGTAAGGGTTAAAAATTCAATTGTCAAAATGTCATCAAAATAGGAAATCGCTTCGTTCAAATGTAGAAGCAATTTTCACCCATCATACCTTAACAAGCGCCTTTTTATTTCTTAAATAACAGCAGAACAGTATGAGTTTTTTCGGCTTGGATGCGTTGATAGATCAAAGTTTTGTGATTTCTTAAATCAACATATACTCTTGGATGGTTTTATGATGAGCAGATGTTACAGAAAATTGTTTATTGACTTTTGCCAAAGAACACCATAACACAGAATTTTGGATTTAACTTTCTATTCATTTTATGTAAAAAGAATTGTATACATAATATATTTTACTTTAATATTTATGTAAAATTAAGAACAATTTGTTTTTTATGTATTTTTTGTAGGTACTTTTATTGGTAATAAAAATATTTAGTTGAATTGTAGTGTGAAACATATTGGTCGTGTAGTGTTAGTCACGTATAAAATGTCATGTTATAAACCAATTACATGTTAATTAATATAGTAGCAATATAAAATTAAAGTGATATCATTACAAATTACAACCATCTAAAAAAAAATTTTTTTTTAACCCTCAACACAGGAAAAAACAGGAGTATTTGTACTTAATACAATGTATCACTACTTTTTCGTGTAGTGTGAGTCACAACTGTGCTTTATCCATACACACAGAATATGCAACGAAATGGGGGAAATTTAATGGATAGGATACATTAATTAAAAATCAATCAAGGTAAAACAACTGGTAAAATTCAATTTTTTGTCATAATAGTATTTTCATGTTCATTTTAAGATTCAGGTTTAGCTCACTTAGTACAGTAAGTCACGCCTTTGCCATAAAATCGTTGTAGAAATTTCACATAGTGCTCGCTCAACGGGAATGTGTAATAAATCTTGTATTGCACATACACTTAATAATTCAAGAAAAATATGCAATTGATGTTCAAGTAAAATTTTAGAAAGAGAAGATTCAAGGAATTTAAAGCGAAAACTTACCTCAACACTGTCGAACATGCAATTAGTGTGACTTTCGAGTGCAAACTCAGTAAATATCAAACGCAACCTGTTGTCCGGATGAATCCTTATTAACCATTCACAGCTCAAATTGTTTTCGTATACGTCCGGAAAATTTGGTGAACTTAAACGCCCTTCTGCGGAAGTTAGAGTGCCACCACAGCCTTCAATTCCTTTGAAAAAAGATCAAGAACGTCTGAAGTTTACATCTGCAGATTGGGTAGATTTTACTTGAAAATTATGCAACTTTTTAATTTTGTAGCCACTATATAAGCATTTTACTTAAGCGTTGCAGAAGAGAAAAGTAGTTCTTCAAGAAAACAATCACGGAAAGAGCGTAAAATACTGTCGCAAGCTTGACCCAGGAACTTTTTCTAACGCTTTTGTTTTTTTTTTGAGCAATCACGATTGCTTTTTGCTTTCATTTGACTGTTTTTGGCGTTCCTTTGATTTTTTCCACCAGCACCCTCTGCCAGCACCACCGTCGACCGGCCGCCTCACGATGCTGCTCCTCAAGCGAAAACCGTCTCCAGGGTTGCGTCCATATCCTACACTTACACGCATACATACACGCACCTACATACACACACTCAAACACATGCACACACACACGCATACATACAGACACCTACACACACGCATACATACAGATACCTACACATACACTCATGCCTGCACACAGACAAAAACACATATGCCTACACACACATTCACATTCCCCCTATACACAAACACACAACTACCCACACACTCATACCTGCACACAGACATAAACACACATGCCTACACACACATACACATACCCCCTACACACAAACACACACACATAAACACACACGCCTACATACACACTCGTGATTGCAAAAAAAAAATTTGAATTCAAGAGGTCAAATTTCAAATTTTTTTTTTTTTCTTTTTCACATTTCCTATGATATTTTTTTCGAGGTGCTAACCATTCCTTCTCTACTCCATTAAAAAAACTTAGCTTACATTGCAATCGAGGTAATGTGAAAGTAATAGCAACAAACAATAACGCAGTTACTCTTCTCTTTTTTTCGGTTTAGCACAAGAGAAGCGCAAAACTCTTCGTCACACTCAAATGGTTAAAGAAACTAAACATCGAAAATCAGATGTTCGTATTTTCTCCATGCAATTTTTCCATCAAGTTTAATCGATTTTTCCGATGAACAGCTGCCTAGAAAACTAAAGCATTATTTTGCTTTAATCTAAATACATTGTGTTCAAAAGTTGAACTTTTTCTGCACGCGTTATTCTATCATTTCGTATGCAAACGGTAAAACCCCGTGTCTTTGTAAGGACACTTAATTCGTTAAACTTTCAGAATATGTCCTAACATTCATATCCAAACAGTATCGAATGTGCAATAGAAAAATGAATAAATGATGAGCAAAAAATGCTTGAACTTGAGACTTGATCTCAAACAAACATGTTCAAATTCCGCCATTACTATATTATTTTCACGAACCTCCTTTGCACCTCTCGTGAACCCGCAGGGTTCGCGAACCACCGGTTGGAAACGCTGGATAGACTAACAGCCGCCCAGCTATTTGTTTTAAAAATAATGTAATACGCTGTACACAATCAAGATATTTTAGTCAGATTCTATTTAAAACTCGAAACTTTGGATGCTAAATTAGAAGACAAGTTTGAAATATAAAGACGAAACTAATCTTACAATAACATTATACTGCGACGTTTTTCAAGCATCCATCCATCCAATCAGCTCCCTAGAAGTTGCTCCACGTTCTGCCTCAAGTAAAAGTTAATAATATGCAACCCCGAGAAGAATTTCCAACAATTATGAACTAAGTTATTTTCATACAACCTTAAAGGTTACATCAAAATAACCTTTATGTGACCTTAAAATTGTTGATGTAACCTTAAAGTTATTTTGACGTAAATAGGTTTTTTGAGGTAACCTATTCTCTCCTCTTACCTGGGACAGAAGAATATGTGATGTGGAAACCGGTGCTCTGAATAGTCGAATCCGAATTAAAATACAAGGTCGCCGAGTGTCCAGATGTAAGCAGTGGTGGCGGGGTGGTGGTTGAGCAGAAGGTTCCCAAAAGAGGATCGGTCGTCAACAAGCCATCAAAAATCTATTTACAACAAATAGGAAATGTCACGTAAAACTTTGCATTTGGTAAGCATAAACAAACAGTCATTACTAATACTAAAGCCAAAAGTATGCATGTGAATCACTGAAACTTTACTAACAGATTTTGATTTTAAGTGTCGTATTTTTGAGCAATGACATTGCTTATTGTTTTCACTTGACTGTTTTGAATTCCTATGATTTTATTCCCCCCCTCCCTTCGCCTTCGTCTGCAGCACCACCGTCGACCGGCCCCTCCCTATGCTGCTCCTCTAGTGAAAACGGTCTCCAGTTTGCGTCTATATCCTGCACACACACGCATACATACACAAACACATACACATACATACACACACACACTCATGCTTGCACACAGACAAAAACGCAAACGCCTACATACACACACACACTCGTGATTGCGAAAAACATAATTTAAGTTCAAGATTTCAAAATTCAAATTATTTTTTTTTCTTTTTTTCTTTCACCATTTTTTCACATACATTAACTAATAGAAACATTGTAGACAATTTTGTAACTGCTAGCCAAACTTAATGCTTTTATTTTGAGTAATGAATACATTAAAAGTTGTGTAAATGTAGTAATTCGAAACTTCGGTTACTAAAGAAAATGCTACAATTTATTAATTTATAAACCAAGCAGACGAAGATAACCTTTAACAACTAGTTTTAATGGTAATTTCAGTAAGTTACCACCCTATAGCTAGGGCTAAGGGAGAAATGCGTGAAATACACCGCCATCTCAGTCAATTCCAGCCGAGGACTGCAGTTTCGTGCTTTTCAGCACTCATCAAACCGACATAGAAAATGAATGAGCTGGAGGTGGGCTATAGGGCGGTAACTTACTGAAATTACCATGCCTTGCCCTCAATCTTCGAGTTGAACCGAACCATTGCTTCGGTCACTCGTCTGGTCTGTGCTAATTCTATATTAGCTACCAGTTTGTTTGGCACTCTTGGCTTCCTTAAGAGGTTTTCCACCTCCAGCTCGGTTAGTCCTATGCCGGGCTGATGAGTGCTAATAAGCACGAAACTGCAGTCCTCGGCTGGAATTGACTGAGCTGGCGGTGTATTGCATGTTGTTTTATTGGGTTTCTTTTGCCATATTCACGCGATATATTAACCAAACCAAGTATAAGGTAAATGAATGAAGAACATGCAACCTCTTACCCTATTCACATTTGCTACGGAGACTTTTTCTAGATCTAAAAATATTGGGTTATAAAGGTTCTACAGATATCTAATTTTTATCAAAGGATAGTCAAACGTTGATATCATTTACCGCTAGTTTGCTATATTGGTGACCACTGTTGTTGACCAAACCCTAGAAGGTAACTTCTGAAAACCAATTTTAATCAACTCAAGTATAAAATGTTGCTGCCCTACAGTACGGAAAGCATGTGTATGTACTGTATTGTATGTATGCATTGTAAAGGGTGTTTTTTTTAGAGGTATAGAACTTTAAGTTGGCAACACTGTTTGATATGTGTGCCATTTTGATAGTTGTCACTTGTTTTGTGTTCAGTTCGGTTTGCTATTTCATCATGAATAGACAACAAGGCGGTGCAACATCCCAGGTAGCACAAACCATCGGATTTACGTTGGAGAAAGGTTGAAAATGCATCGTAATGGTTGGAAATATGTTTTGGTTAGATATTGGTTTTTTCATACGCTCATCCGATCATTTGAAGCATCGGAGGATGGTTTAAAACCAACCTATATCCAGTGGCGGATCATGTGATTGTGAGGCCCCAGGCGCAGCCTGATCCTAAGGCCCTCAAAACAAAAACGATACAGTCTTACTAATATTAACAATGCTGGAAATCATAACTTTTTTATTTTTTGAATAAACGAACAAACTTTTTTTTTTTGGGGGGGGGGGAGACAGTTACATTCTTATTTAAAATTGAAAAAACAACATTTCTGACCCCCCCCCCAAAAAAAAAATACAGTGAAAAATTTTGCCTACTATATTTGTACGTAATTTAGTCAGTACAGGGGGAGAGATCCTCCGAGCCCCGCTTTCTGGCATTTACAGGGGTCGGAGTGGTGATTTCAAAAATTTTAGGATACAATATTGATAAAATTTTAAGACAACAGATATCAAGTTTTTTTTTTTTTTTTTTTTTTTTTTTTAACTTAAACGTAATGTATAAGCTTGATTTTCGCAGTGGATGATAAAACGTTTCAAATTCAATCTTGAAAATTACAATACAATGCATTCAATCTTTTATTCTTTTAACACAGTGATCAGTATGAAATAAAAATAAATGTACATATGTCCAATTGCTTCTTTACTTGCTTTGTTGTTGTTGAAAAAATGTCCTTAATAAGGAGGGTTTAAAAGCAGAGTGCAAGGTGCAAGTCCAAAATTCATTGCATTTTTCTTTTTATCAGATAATCTGATACTTTTTGATACCTCAAAATCATCAAAAATACCCCTGTAAATTCCAGATAAATCATTTAAAGACGCAAATGAATAATTCTTTTTTATGGCACAACTAAAACTATAAGAAAACCTCCGCTTACGAAATTTTATCTTGGAGTGAAATTGAAACAAAAACTTTGGATTGCTTCATTATAACCAATATGTTTTCAGTAAAAGACAAAGAACATGGAATTTAAAATACGGCTTGATTTTTCAAGCTACTTGTCAACCTCTTATGTCTCGCCGCATCAGCATGAGACAATATCTGTGAAAATAAAATGCTTTAAATTCATCCCTGTCTGCATGGCATCATGTGCTAATTTTGCATCTATTTCTCTCTGCTTTTTCAACCACAGGGAAGAGAATTTCGTTTCCCATGTCATTTAAATAAAACAAACTGTTATTCACATTTTTAAAACAAAAAGTTAGTGACTAAATTTAAAAATTATATGTGCAAGAAATAATCCAACTTCACTGAACAGAAACACAAATAAAAGCAAACTGAGCCTTTGTATTGGAAGAACAAGCTAATGCTCAAACTATAACGCAAGATAAGCACTTAAAAAAAAAAAAATTACTTCCCACCTGGGGACGAACCATTTAACTTTTGTTCTAAATAAGCTTTTTGAACCAAGTGCTTACATTTGGGTTCTTATTTTGTTGTATAGCTTTTTTGTAGAAGAGGAATGACTGCAAGATTTAGAAAGTATAGATAAAACAGTTTTATATTGAGCATTTGTTTTTGTTAACTGCACCCCCTCCCCCTTCTCTAGAAAAAAAGTAGCAGCAGCATAAGTTTTTCTCTTTCTTAAAAAAAAAAAAAAAATAAGGTCTACGAAGTTAATTGTCTTAAAATATAGGCATATCAGAATGAAAAGTTTTATTTTTCTACACAAGTAGGGAATATAGTGTGAACATTGTAGAAATTTTAGGAATTTTAGGACAATTCCTAACCCTGGGCATTTAGCAAAATCCCAGTTTTCCTCAGCTTACCAATGCAAGTATAATTCAGTTGTGCAATCAGAAAAAAGTCTAAGGAGGGCGATGCACTTAGCAAAAAGAAGAGAGAGAAAACTTGTAATCTGATAAGGAAAGGGGGGTTCGGGGGTTCTCCCCCGGAAAATTTTTGAAACTTGGAAGGTTTAAAAACGCCATTTTAGACTTTCTTTGCTGATGTTTATGGACAGAAAGGTGAAGTTGTCTCAGCTGAAAGTGGTAGAAATTGAAACCTTAAAAACTCGATTATAGACCATTTTATTAACGTTAGGGTAAGGGATGGAGCCCAGGGAGTGCCCCCAACATTTTTTTTTAAGTAGATCGAAATAAATTCTCTGCCCCCCCCTTTCCAATTTCAAAATTGAACTTTCAAAAACACTATTGCAGACAAAATTTACATGATAAACAATTTTTACGGGAAAGAGGTGCTGGGGCTCTTCCATGAAATTTTTTTTTCAAAATTATGGTCCTAAAAACTTCAGCAACATTTTATATTCAGGGGCTATACTATTTTAATTTTTTCTAAGTGTAGTTTAAAAAACTTAATTTTTTTATGATATTAAAGAAAGTCTGTTCGGGGACCTTTGCTCGAATATTTTCTGAAATTCAAAGAGTTCATCGGCTTTCGGAGTCCTGGTGGTAATCCTAAGGCGTACGCTAAGAAGTGGGGTGATGAGGAGAAAAGTATAATGAGTTCGCGCGCGCGCGCGTGCGCAACTATGAAGAAATCCAAGTGAAATTCTTACTCTCATATTTTACTTTTCCTGAAATATTATTTATATACTTCTGAAATTCAAAATTCGTAATTTAATTTCCTTTAATGTTTGAAAATTCTAATTCTTCAGAAGTTTTCAAGCAAATCTTAAAGCCTATGTTTTTTTTATATATATAATCATTACCATCATTTTTTTTTTTGAAGCCGTAAAACATGCTTTTTAGTACATGGCAAATGTTGATGTACACTCCTGAAAATAAAACTGAAACACTTCAATAGTTGGGGAGAAACTAACCTGGCAGCATTAAGAAAGCTACGCAGACCTTAATTATAGCATTACGACGCTGTCAGGTTAGGTTTGCCACAACTACAGTTTTTATATAAAACGTTTTTCTTTAATAAGTAAATCAATCTTAATGAAGTTGAAATTGTAAAATATATTACAACAAATGGCACCAGTGAAAGAAGGAGAACACTCTTTAAAATTTTTATAGTAAGTTTATAAAGCGTATTTGTAATGAATTGACAAATGGTTCTTTTCTCTGTAATGGAAATATGATTTAAAGAAGAATTAACAGTATATTCTTTTTTTCAGAAGCAATACCTTTGTACAACTTTAATTGTAGCCTATTATATTTCAAAATTTATCATTTAACACCAAGATTGCAGCATAATTCTAAAAATAAAATAATTATTAAAACATATTCAACTTATCTCAAAAGAAATGACGGTCTTGTCGTTGATTGAAGACACAGAGCAAAAGCACGAGCACGAGTGAATCAAAATCAAAACAGCAAATGACATAACTTCTTCGTTCTTCCTCCAAAAAAAAAAAAGAAAGAAAAAAAGAAAAAATTCCCGCCTTTTCCAAACCGCTTATTTAGTTAAATACGTCACAAAACTATCTTGTTACGGGTTGGTTACTGATAGGAAAGTGGGAAATTTAGCAAAAAGTAAAGAAAGAAAACACAGGAAAACACAGCTGTGCGCTGTGCCCAGCGTGTGAAAACTACTTCGATCTGGACCCCCCACAGATCTGTCTCTTCTCCCTTCAGCATTCTAGATAAGGAAAGGGAATATAATTGTTAGTCAAGAAGAGTGACCATTCCAAGAGGTCGAGTTTTACAACCCATGTTGTAAATCCTGCTGCCTGCTCCCCTTATTTAGAAAAACACCGATTCGGGCGTAATCGCATCGCACAAATGACGATTGGTATATTTTGAGGATTGATATAATACTGACACAAAAATGACGACTGGTTATCAGGCCCAGATGTATAAATTTTGGGGCCCCCCTGCAAAAACTCTGTAGGGCCACTCCCCAGAGGCCAGCAGTGTGTACATTCGTACCGTTAATAAAAACTCAGTGCCAGTATTTTTATTTTTTTTTTATTATTATTTTTTCAATTTCTTGGGACATTGGGCCCTTTTAGGTCGTGTCCCCCCCCCCTGCACTGCGCGGTTTGCGGGTACGCAGGGCCTGCTGGCAAGACTAACTGTGCATTTTTTCAGAATAATTTTGTCGAGTATTTTACAAAGACAATTTTATGCTGAAATTGTGGGAAGAAAAAGGAAAATCCAAACTCTAGGGAAAATCCAGCCAGGGGCCCCCTAAGACTCAGGGGGCCCTATTGGAAGAAATTAGCCCGCGCCTAAAATTCATGATTAAATATCAATTTTCATGAGTTTTGAACATTTTCCACTCAAAATTATAGCTTTCCACGACAAATTCTCAAAACAAAAATTTTGGTTTTGAGGATAGGCCAGTTCGCAGCTCCGAGGCCCCCTGCTTTTCTGGAGGCCCCAGCTAGCGCCTCATGCGCCTATGCGGTGATCCGCCACTGCCTATATCCGACTAAACGCATTCCCAACTTATTTCTAACCATCAAACCTGTTTCACATTTACGCCCATTTATTGTAAGCTGGTTGCTGATTTGCGTGTTCTGCGAAGCGTGCGTAATGCGTCCCATAAGCCCCCCCCCCCCCCCCCGCCTCTGCAGTCTTGTTGAAACCCAGGACTTGAAAAAGGGGTGAGGGAGGAGTGTGTGCGCCAGGGGCATAGCCATTTTCTTTTTCATTCCAGGGTCACATACACATTCACACGTGTCGTACTTGCTCACGGCGAGTGTCGTTCAATCTCACAAGTACTAAAGTCTTCCAAAGTAATTCAATTCATTTTTCCAACTATTTTTCTTTCTTTCAATATATTTAAAACTAAGATAAAACATTGTTTTTTTTTTTTTTTTTTTTTTTTTTTTTTTGTATGTGTGTGTTTGATTATTAAATGCATTCTACTTTTATTTGTTTTCCAAGCACGACAAATGATTGTGGCTGTGCAGGCCCAGATTTTTCTTGTTTCAAACTGCTATAATTTTTTTTCTACAAATTCATTTTGGCAGGAGGTTTTGGGAAGAGGTTGTTTCTAGGGGAATTTTCTCTTTTTTTTTTTTTTGGGGGGGGGGGTCTCCGATGAATCGAAATTCTTGAAATTTTTGCTCATTCGAACTGATTTTCTTTTTTTGATAGATGCTTTAACTAGTTTTTTTTAGAGAATTTTGTGAATGCTTTGAATTCGTTTTAGAATTTCATGTTGTTCCTTTGTTTAGCTTTGGTAATTTTAAACGCACAATACATGTGCAATTTACCATAGAAATAAAATTGTGTCTTTGCATGAACTTTTCTCGTTGATGGATAAAATACATTAAAATTCTTTTCCTAATACTAAAATGAAAAAAAAAAAAAAAAACAAAAAGTCAATGAACATGAATTTTTGAATGAAATGGGAGAGTATAATAGTTCGACAAAACAATAAAATAAGTAGTTTTCATGATATTCAAGTTTAACCCACGTCATTTTAATTGTTATGAAGATTCTAACTGAATGTGTATGCGTATGTTTTTATTTATTTATTTATTTATTTATTTTTTTAATTCTTATTTCAGGTCAAAGCGAAATTGAACCTTCAAACAAGCTAGGTTATTTTTCATGGCAGAATTTTAAAGTCAAAGATTTTATTCTGTCTTAAGAATAACCTTGCTGGTAATTAATATTTCCTGAAAAAGAAAAAAAGAAACTAATGTATACTTATAAAGATAATTTTCGAGTAATTATTCAGAAAAATAAAAGGTAAGAATTATATCTTAATTTTTGTTCATATTTTATTGAAACGTTTGTAAATGATAGGGAAATGATAAATTGTATTTTTTTTATTAGCATATTTACTTTTTGAAACAATATATTGATGTAATGAGTGAAAATAGTAAAAACTTTAAATGAAACAGGTTTGAGAGCAATCAGAGGTAGCAATAAAGGTTATGATGTCACAAACAAAGGGCAAAAAGCCACATAAATTGTAGGTACTATATATGATGCAACTATATTTTAATTTATTTTAGCATATAAGAATTTCCATGCTTCAGCATATTTTTTTAATTTTTAGTATTTCTATTTCTACGCTTGTAAAATAATAATGATTTGATATATATTTGGTAAAGTATATTGATTTGATGAGGGAAAATAATAAAAAATTCAAATGAAATAGGCTGGAAAGCAATCTGAGGTAGCACACTATTAAGTTTGCGCATATTAAATTTCAATACCATTGGGAAATAGTTACTTAAATGTTGATTTTTCATCAGAATAGCGTCGGAAAATAATCAGTCTAAAACGTTGCAGCTAACGTTGGAAAATTGTTGGATAAGCGTCGAAATTTATATTGGGATAATGTTAAGAAGTGTTGTTTAACTGTTGTAATTTACATTGGAATAACGTTTGGAATTGGTTGGTTCACCGTTGCATTTTACGTTGGAACAGCGCTGGAAAAATGTTGAGATAACGTTGGAAACCAATCGTTGGATAACCGTTTTCCGACGGTGCACTTTAACGTATGTTCTAACGTAAGAGGCCGACATTAGTCTAACGTAATAAGCTAACGTTGGCCGAATGTTCGTGTGCTAGCTGGGATGCCACACAGCGCGCGTCACAATTGATTTATTGAAAGAAACGTTCGGCGAACGAATAATTTCGCGTAATGGACCCGTGAATTAGCCTGAAAGATCATGCGATTTAATATCGTTGGACTACTTTTTGTGGGGCTATGTGGAGTCTCTGGTCTGCACCGATAAGCCACAGACGATTCACGCCTTGGAGCCTCTATTGCTGCAAAAAGTGTGAAAATTGGACTTTCCAATTGGACTTTCGCCGAGCCAGCCGAGGTAGCCATATGCCAGAAATCATATTTAAATAAAAATGGTAGAGAATCATCTTTCGAATAAAGCAAAATTCATGGCAATTAACAGCATTTAACTGTGTTTTATTTGAACCTAAAGTTATCTACCTCTAAAAAAACACCCTTTATATTGTGGAAGACGTATCGCATACACTTTGGCTTAACATTCAAGAACATTTTTGGATTTTCAATTTAAGATCTAGCACTTACCTTTAGATAGTCAAGAGAACAATTTTCATGAGTTTGCAAGCTGAGTGTGGCAAAATGAAACTGTATTCGCTTGCCAATAGGAACTTGTACTATCCATCTGCAGTTTCGATTTTTGGGATACATACCAGGGTAACCAGGAGAGTTAATGGCACCGTATTCTGATGAATTCAAATATCCTCCGCAACCTAAAACAAGAATTATACGTTCACAGAGTAAACTCGTTTAAATTTTAACACAATAACTGTGAATATATTTTGTTAAAAATAAAAGGTTATAAGTTAAGAAAATTTTCATTCATCTTGATAAATATAAATTAATTATATTTCCTTTAATTCGTGTTCTTAAGTAACTTTTAAAAATGTATTTCTGAGTCTTTTCCAGTTGAAAATGTATTTTTTAAATGTGTTACTTTCCAAACAACACCTTAAAATACTTAGTTTAAGACTGTCTTTTCTTTTGGCAATTTAAAAAATTTCGCTCAGTCATAATGGAAAAAGCGAAAGATTGATCACTCTTCGGCTATTCTATGTGCTAGGAAGAAAAGAAAGGGTCCATATGCGAAGTAAAAGGACCATAAACTCTGAAATTTTCGATTGAAAACCCTATTTTAGCTGTATAAATGTTTTTTAAGGCTAAAAGCAGCTATAATACAAAATGTCGTGGTATTCAGACAAGTAGAACAAGAGATATTCGCAAAAAACGATTTAGGGACCACTACCGCACATATAATGTTGCTTTTAAGGTCAAATGTTGCCGATTAATGCGAGTTTATTACATTTCAATTAATTTTTTCAAAGGAAATAACTGAAACTATCCGTTGTAATACATTAACTTTAAGTAATTAATTGTCAATTTTCGGATTTTTGGAAGTTTTTTAATTTCACCTAACTTGTTAAAAAAAAGGATGTCACGGTTACAAAATAAAAAACTTCAATATTCTTGCATTTTGCTTGAAACGTAGATAGGAGTATAACTACATCTACGCAGCCGAAATATACTTTCTGGAGGGGATTTAAAATGTCCTTGCATATTACTGTGTTAGTAATGGCAATAACGTTCAAGCCAAGGCCTTTGAAGGAGGTTTTGACCCCTGTTTCTCATCACTAAATATTGCTTTACTAAGAGACAAGATTTTCTAGACATTATTCGGGGATTCGGGGAGGGGTTAAAAGGTCCTTACATACTGCAGTATTAGGAATTGCAATAATGTTCAAGCCAAGGCCTTTGACCCCCTGTTTTTCATGTACTAAGGATTGTTTCACTTCAAGACAAGATTTTCTAGACATTACTCGAAACGGTAGAGAGAAAGGATTAAAAACATTTAAAAGTGAATTCACAATTTCTGTGGAACGAAAATTGTTCACATGCGACGCGTGGAGTGTGGGACACGTCAAATGCTTTTTCATTGACTGGCCAATCTGGAGTCAGAAAACGATTACAGAGTCCCTAGCTGAGTAAAGGTTGCTTATATGCGTCCTTCTCATATAGCAAGCACAAAGTGTTGCGTAAAGTGACACTTGCAGTGACGTCCCTACAAGTCACAATTGTCATAACCACAAAGGGACAAGCTCGTGACACAGGAGTCACGTTGTGACACATTTTGGACGTGTTTTATGACACTGCTTCGCTGCAGAGACAGTAATTTGTGTTCTGTCAGTTTGTAACATTGTGAAGATCTCACTGCAGTGTCACTCTTGAAGCAGGGCATATTTTAATGAGGTTTTTTTGGGCAATTGCCCACACAGTCAAATAAAATTTCCCACCTACATTTTCCTAAATATTTCCATCGGTTATGTGTTTCTATATATTTTTTTATATAATGTATTGTAATATTTTGTATTATAATGAATGAAATTAAAAAAATTCAAAAACTCAGTGACTGTTTGAACTATTTTAAACGCTGAGTCACAGCGTTTATGTTCTTTACACTCTTTTCCTATCGAACAAAACGACCATTAGCAATAATTTCCCTAATTCCAATTTTCACACCCCAAATCTTTTTTGACGATTATTCAACTAACATAAACTGCACATTTACAAGCCCCCCCCCCCCCTCCTGAGGAAGTTGGAGTTGCCCACACAGTTAAATTTCCTTCAAATATGCCCTGCTGTGAAGTCACCACGGACTGTCGCTAGTAAATTGCTGCAAGACTTGGATGACACTCCACTCACCTTTTGTGACCTTCATGCGACTTTCCCCATAAGAGTCCCACTTTTGCTACTGTGTTACTAGTGTTACAATCTGGTTTGCTTACATAAGTTACAAGTAAAAGAAATGACTTACTCGGTTCAACAGCTTCCCAGTTAAGTGTAAACCCCGATCTGGAGATAGTCTTGTCAGACCTGAACCACAGGAAAAGTTGGTTGTGGGTTGTGTTGAATGTTTCCCCATGAAGATTGGAGTCGCAGAATCGCCCGATCACACGCGAAGCAGAATTTGGACCGTCGTGAAGCTGTAGGAAATCTTTTGCACAGTTATGCCCCGATTCGAGTTCAAATCTGCTAAATTGGACTCCTATAACCTAAAAGAAGTGTACATAACAATTACAGATGAAATGATTTTCATTTTGGCAAAGAAAAAGAAGGAGTTTATAAGTTTGACATAATTGTGTGTGTGTTTGTGTTTCTGTGCTATCGTAGCTCCTAAGCAAATGAACTATTTTCGATAAATCTTTTTTTGCTCAAAAGGGGACTTGACAGAAAGTGTTCTTGACTTACTTTCATATGTTTCGGCATCTAAAGTCCTTCCTTGGAGGTCAGCGGTACAAAGCGATGACGATCTGAAAGAACAGGCTACGTCATTGTTGATTACATAGGCGGTAACTTTCCACTAAGAGGGAATACAAAAACATGTACCATTCAATGAAAAATGCCTGGGGAATCTCGGGAGCTGTGTCGAAAAATAGTGTTAGGGGAATATTTGTGCAAGAATTTTCTTTGTCTTGTCTGTACACTTCTTTGCAGTACTATAATTATTGAAGGTATTGGTTAAAAAATGAACAGTAGCATGTTTTGCAATTTTGGTAGAGGAAATTTAGTCGCACACAAACTGTTAGTACCAATCGAAAGAAGCAATTTTTCTGCGTATGATAGAATTTGTTTGGAACTTTCAAATTATATATCTGTAAGTGTTGCCAATTTTTTTTTTACAAATTTTAAATACGGTTATATGCCTTTCTTCACGCAACCGGAAACGATTTGATTGTTGGCTGACAAGGGAAGAAGGCTCAGAGATTAAAATTTATCTGGATCCAGTTTCCATTTTCCAACGAACAAAATACTTGTATTTCATCGTAGTATATAAGAAAGGCTTTAAAACAAAAACATTTCAATTTTCCCTTTTCATTCTACTTCTGTTACCAGCAAACTTGATTATCTCTGATTATCCTTTATTTTCCGTGCATTCCCATGTTATCTAGAAAAGAAAATAAGGGTATTTTAATTTTTTTATGTGTTCAAAGTTCTGACGTGAAATTCATCTTAGTAAATAAGCTTGGCAATCAGCGTAGGGTTCTTTTCTCAATTTTTAAATTAATAGTAGTTTTTATTTACCTGTACTACACTCATTCAGGGTACCCTTGAGCCACAATTTCTCCACTTTGAACTGCCCAACTCATATTTTAATATTCTTATTATATTTATATAAACAAACAAGTACAGACAAGGTAAGGAAATTTCTTGCACAATTATTCCCCTAACACTATTTTTCGACACAGTCCCGAGATTCCCCAGGCATTTTTCATTAAATGGTACATGTTTTTGTATTCCCTCTTAGTGGAAAGTTACCGCCTATGTAATCAACCATGATGTAGTCTGTTCTTTCAGATCATCATCGCTTTGTACCGTTGACCTCCAAGGAAGGACTTCAGATGCCGCAACATATGAAAGTCGCTAGGAGCGAGGTCGGAGCTGTGCAGTGGATGGTCAAAAATGTTCCACCCCAACGAGTCCTACAGGTTTTGACTGGGAAGCTCAGTTAAAGATTTAAAAAAAAAAAAACTCGTGATGATAATTATTGACTAATCATGATTTAATGGAAATATGTGAATATACCTACATTTAACGCCACAAAAATAATACAAATCGTACCTTTGTTTCATTAACAGTGATGACCCAGGCACAACTTTCACCATGATTGTACAAATGCTGCCCTTGAGGAAATTCGAGCGTTCCATTGTCACCAGTCAAATAACCACCACAAGCTATTGAAAAAAAAAAAAAAACAATTAACTAAAGAATTACCTTTTTAAATAAGCACTTCAATATTAAAGCAAGAGGTATGTAGAAGAATCTGTTTTAGTCTTCGGACTTGGATTTACGAGTAGCACATCCATAAATTTCCTTTGATCCATCCAGAAAGAAATTTTTGGCTATGATACTTCCAGATGAAACTCGATCGAATCGATTAAAATCGAGGTTAATGAGCCCCTTTGTCATTTTCAGGAAAATTTGAATTTATTGCTCATATTCATTGTTAATGCTCTACCAACAGGAAATTCAATTGTACTTCGTTATTAGTTTATGTAAATACAGTGTAGTAATGTAAATGTAAATACACTGCGGCTCTGAGAAGTTGAGCCATGACCTTAACAATAGTAACCCCCTTCATTTTTGAGTAATAGGAATGGATAATTGGCGCTAAGTTGAGATGCGTTACCTTTGCAAAAGTATGTAAACTCAAATCCACGCCAAAAACACGATCCTTTTCACTGAACTCCCAAAAAATAAGTGTGCTAAGTAAGACCGTAGCTTAACTTATCAAAGCCAAACTATAGATACTATCAAAATTGTCATAATATTTTTAAAGCACAGTTAGTGTAAGTAAATAAGGCACAGTTCATGAACTTACCAGCAGTACTCTCCTGACATGTACGCCCCTTATATCCTCGAGCGCATGCGCAAGCGAATCCTCCGGCAGTAACAGAACAAGTACCTCCATTCTGGCATGGGGAACTGAGGCACGAATTGGTCTGTTGATCGCATAGTGTACCAAAGTACCCAGCTTCACAGACGCAATGGAACGATTGGCCTAAAACCTGCAATCAAATAAACTATGAGATATCATAAAAATTTTGAGAAAAATGAATGTCAAAATACGTAGTCTCTCCAATAAATACATGAACTCATGCAATCTAGCGGTCATGACGCGAACTATAGTCCCATTAATTGTCAGCGATAGTTGCCTGACACTAATGAGCTGTCAGTGCTTGGCGCGTAAGTTGCAAGTTATGTTAGTTTCTGTTGTCCTTGTTTTCCTGTTCGTCGAAAATGGAAATTAACCCGTTAATAATCGGATAATTTTCAAGAAAACGGTCATAAAAGTGTCTATTTTTTATTTAAGAAAATGATATAAAAAAGTGTATGAAGAACATGTGCATTCAATTTTTCATTTTCAATATTTTTTAGATTGAAATTTAAAAAAAAAAATTCAAATTTTATGAAAAGTCAACAAGCAAGCAGCGAAAATTTAAGAAATACGTCTTTTAAACAATAAAAAAGAATTTTATCCATCTTTTGTGTAATATAAGTAAAGATAAGTAAAATTTTCTCGTGTGGTAAATTTCAAAGCTTGAGACACAGAGGCCAACGTCACAGTCTGGTAAGTTAGTACCAAATTTCCTTTCTTCATCTCTGCAATTACATTTAAAATCAGCAATTACATTTGAAATGGACTGGTGCTGCCATCTAGTGTATAAAAGGAGAAATAAAATGTACTCCGGGAAAAATAAATGAATTAGTTTTAATAGTTTCGTCGCGTTAATATTGCAAACCCCAGCACGGCAATATCACGGGATGGAGAAATTTAGCTCGAAACTCCAGCACGGCATAGACACGGGAGCGAGCGGGAAGGGGTTAAGGAAATCATGGATATTGATGAAATCACAGTTCTCAAACGTTTGAGAGATCGTGTGCGTCGTATGTGACCAAATTTGACTCAAGTCGATGGATGGATCCTGCACCATGACATTGCACCAGCACATTCAGCATTGTTTGTTCGCCAGTTTCCGGCA
Organism: Uloborus diversus; assembly: GCF_026930045.1. Lineage (NCBI taxonomy): Eukaryota > Metazoa > Arthropoda > Arachnida > Araneae > Uloboridae > Uloborus > Uloborus diversus. The sequence continues at coordinate 145,847,669 of NC_072738.1, read as the reverse complement.
AAAAATTCAATCTCCATCCGTGATCATCCTCCTTTTTCGCTAGATCTCGCACCCTGCGACCTTTTCCTGTTCCCAAATTTCAAAACTGTGATGAAGAGACATCACTGGGAAGATTTGGACTGAATAAAGCAAGAAAGGACGAGACAATTAAAAAGTCAACTGGCTGAGGATTTCGAAAGGTGCTTTAAAGAGTAGAAAAAAAAATGGGATAAGTGCATAGGAGAGTACTTTGAAGGGGAAAAAATTGATGACTAAATTTTGCAAAACAAATTTTTTAGGACATCAGTTAGCGTATTTAATGGACGACTACCTACTCGAGCTATGTACAGAGTGGTCCAAAAGTGGACGTCATCACTTCCCACTTTTTTTCAATATTATGTTTGTGTTGGTTTGGGTTTAATGTTTGTTATACCCAATAGCCTTGAAGTCTTAAGAGTTATACGAGTAAACATCGGCCGAACAACATCTAACACGTAACACAGCTGAATTCTGCGCCATTTTTTCGCAAATCTTTGTTTTCGAAACTGCCAGCAAAGCAGCAAAAAAATTATCTTCTGAGTAAGTGTTTTCGGTCATAACCACCCTTGTATACTTATAAACTTATTCATTACGATTGGCAATGTGTGCTAAAACTAAGATCTCTGGAAGGAGTTTTTTGACTCCAAGCCTCTCCCCTTTCACTAGCAGTGCCACTGAACTCTACAAAACATCTACGATAATATTGAGCAGAATGGGGTCGTTCCGAAATGTTAAAATTTTTTTTTTCCTCTCTGAGCTTGCGTTCGAAGAGCTCGACCGGTCGGTTGATCACATGAGAGCCAATGACGTCAGCGCAGCTAAAGCACTGGAGCTGACGTCATTATTTGTCATGTGATCAACCGACCGGTAAGCTACCGGGCGCTCAACGAACGCAACCTGAAAGAGCATGCTGCAAAACATAAGATCTAACGATTTTTTTAAAAATAATTTGACGAAGTTTAATATTTTTAGAAAATTACTTTAATCGGTGCAGTTTCATTGTTTACGCTTCTGCCGATGACATCATAAATGATGAAATGCCATTCACTCATGCCATTCACGGAGCACAATATTTAATTCGCTTCTTTACTCACGTGTACTGGCAACGATATGGTCGATAGCAAGCGTAGAACACAATATTTGATTCGCGTCTTGATTATCATAACGTAGAAACGCTGCAGACAGATACGCCAAAATACATCATTTGTGTCGGCATAAAGACCACGTTATTTTCAAAATTGGACATTCCTAAAAATTAATTTAAAATTAAGCGTTCAGAAAATGAAAGTTTTTTCTCGATGTTATTTATTAATTTTTACTTTGTTTTTTGCTTATTCTATCAATTTCAGTGACTAAAAGTAGTACTTTTGACTGAAGAAAACAACCACACTCAGCAGTAATACGATATGGATGGTGCACTGACAATGGTTATAACTGTTAAGATTACAAAAAGTAACAATATTACATAGGCTTCGGCAAGGAAATTGACACAACTTAAAGAAAAAGTACTGTGAAAAATCAAGGTTTCACGCAATAGTAGTTTTAAGCGATTCAGTCTAATATATTACAATACGCTCGAAACCATTATGGTGGTTCGTTACTAGTTCGTTTTTGCCGTCTTAACTAATAATGCATACTTAAAGTTCGAAAAATTTTCTTCAAAATTATGAAATTTTAGTGATGTGCCACTATACATTATATCGCTCTTACGCCACCACGCTGTGCGAGTTTTGTTTCACGAACGAGCATTCAATTTAAACTTTAATACAATAAATGGGACGTTTTTCCCAAAGTTTTGTCACTTTGTTTGCAGGGGGTGCCATATCATTATGTCTTACCTGGCAAGTTCCATGCACACAAGGGTTGTTGATACAACTCATGCCCTGAGACTGAACACAACCATTCAGACCTTCTCCGTTCCCGACGTACCCAGGGGGACAACGGCATTCTCGATAAGTACCTGTAATTGCTAGAAATAATAACAATTATTAGGAATTCTAAATATTTGAGGAGGATGTTTGACAATTATTGAAAAACTAAATATTTGAGGAGAATACCTGACAATTATTAGAAAGACTAAATATTTGAGGAAAATGTCTGACAATTATTAGAAAGACTAAATATTTGAGGAGGATGTATGACAATTATTAGAAAGATTAAATATTTGAGGAGGATGTATGACAGTTATTCGAAAGACTAAATATTTGAGAAGGATGCCAGACAGTTAATAGAAAGTCTAAATATTGGAGGAGAATACCTGACAATTATTAGAAAGACTTGATATTTGAGGAGAATGTCAGACAATTATTAGAACGACTAAATATTTGAGGAGGATGTGTGACAATTATTAGAAAGACTAAATATTTGAAGAGAATGTATGACAATTATTCGAAAGACTAAATATTTGAGGAGGATGCCAGACAGTTATTAGAAAGTCTAAATATTGGAGGAGAATACCTGACAATTATTAGAAAGACCTAATATTTAAGGAGGTTGTCTGAAAATAATTAGAGAGACTAAATATTTGAGGAGGGTGTCTGCCAATTATTAAAGAGATCAAATATTTGAGGAGAATGTCTCCCACAAGCAGGACACGATGAATATTTTAAAAGAAATATAAATAACTACAAAAGGCCTGCGCGATGTATAAATGTTTTTTTTTTTAAGTATAAAGGGCTACTTCATTCTTATTATCCCTACGAGCCACGAGCTGTTCTCCTGACAAAATATTCAGTCACCTACCTATTCACCCAGTTGTTCTGCGATATGACCAATAATACGTTGAGTTACCTCCTTATAACCAGAGATTTCAAACATCCCTGAAGGAGGTTAAGGTCACACAGTCTAGCTGGTTAGTTCTAGCCACCTTTACGAGAGAGGATTTGAAATGGTAAGAAGACTCTTATGAGATTAATGCTATCAAACATTGCTCTTATACAGGGTGTCCTGAAAAAGACCAACTGTTTTTAAAAATTTGTAACAGGAAAACGGTTAATGATAAAAAAAAAAATTCTTGCAGAAAATTCATGTGGCAGACGCTAATTTTTTTTCCCGCAGCGTTCCAAATTTTAGTTCAAAAATGTTTCAATAGATGGCGCTGCACATAGTAAGCCGGTAAGTCAAAAATTAAGATTTGAAATTCACCAATTTTTCCTCCTATTGCGACATGGGATTACAGGCGATGATTGTTTGAAACTATTGTTTTGTTCTTTTGTTCATTGTTTTCGAAAAATCATAATGTAATTTTCTATATATATATATATATATATATATATATATATATATATTTTTTTTTTTTTTTTGATTCACTGGCTTACTATCTGTAGCGCCATCTGTTGGAAAAAATTAACATTTGGAACTCGGGGGGAAATAATTTACGGCAACCACATGAATTTTCTGCAAGAATTATTTTTTTTTTATGATTTACCTTCTTCCTGTTATAAATTTTTAAAAACAAAGTCTTTTTTAGGACGCCCTGTACATTGCGTGGATGAAGCATAGCATTCTTAAATCGGTTTTGCATTCAGGAACTTGTTTGTTATGATCTTCCGAATGCAACTAATTTTTTTTTTTTTTTCCATTGTTACACGATCGTACTTTTTCTGGTCAGAACCTAAATATCTAGCAATTTTTCCCCACTTCAAGCTTAATCGGATTTAAAATTCTACAAATATTTAACAAGTGTTGTTAGTTTAAATCGTTTTAATTTATGTGCATTTTAATTCATTAGATCTTAAGTAAACATTACAGGGTATTTTCAATCTTACCTGAATTTTCTATGCAACTCGCCAAGGGGTGACACCCTCCTCTGGCAATGCTGCACACCCCTACAAAGTTACATTGCACGCCATTCCCCATATAACCTAAAAAGTAAACAGAATTACTCACATTTAAATTTAAATATTTTTATTAAAATTAAATACCATTACAGCCCAGTAAACTTAGGCTCGAATTATTAAGAATAAAGTGTAGTATTAGTTTAAAACAAGAAGTTCTGTCTAGAACTAAACGAGCCTACTTTCCCGTATACCCAACTACTTTTTAGTACCTGATCAATATTCTCAAAAATAGCTAAAATCGCAAATTTTTTCAAACATATTTTTTTAAATATTTTAAGCTGATTTCTAGGAATAAAATATTCTTCTTTTCTTTAAAAAAAAAGAACAAATAAAATAGCAGCACCTTTTAAACAAAGCTTCCACTCCTTCCATTAAAAACTTTCTTTCCATTAAATAAAATAATCTTTAACAGCTTTTAAAACGAAAAAATAATAAGTTCATTAAAATAAATACATCATATAAAAAAATCGTTTCTTTTTCCTTTGTTGCCAAAAATAATTTTTTAAGCGCACTTACCAAAATAAATAAAAACAATAAAATGTCAACTTAAAGAAATAATTTTCATTGTCAAAAAAAAAAAAAAAAAAAAAAATAGTCTGCGCATATCTTTACCATAAATGACTTCGAGTTTATTCGCCGAAAACTGAATACCTAAATTAAAACTTTAGGGTGAAAATAAAAACAAGTCATATCAACAATAATTATTTCACAGTTAAAACCACAGCAGCGGAGTCGGAGTCAATCTCCTTTTGGGATAAGAGAGTCGCAGTCAAATATCCAAAAATCGGATATTTGACTCCGACTCAATCATTTTCTAACAAAAAAAAAAAATTTGTTCGAATCGGACTATTCATTCAAAAGTTATTAGGGGGGACAGACAGACAGACCGACAGACATTTTTCCCCATCTCAATACCCTACTTTTTCCAATTTTTAATTTTTCAATATTTATCTAACTATTTTATTTATTTTTGACTTTTTTTGTTTTTCGGGATATTTTTAAGATGTATTAAGCCTTCTTTCATGCTTTTTTCTTCTTTGTTTTTACTGGGAAAGTAGGCTAAAAAGCACTCATAATGCTTCTAGATACCACTTTTTATGCTTGCAATTTATTTTTCCATTATTCATTGTTAGTTAGTTAAATCTAAAATATTCATAATTCCAGTGAGATTTATCAAATGATCCTCATATGAGAAAATAAGCGTAGTAAAAAAAATGAGATACGTCCTTCCTGCTTAAGAGGTAGAATAGCTTACGAATGAAAAACTGAAATTCTAAGAATGGGGAGCACAACTGGCATTTTGCCTTTAGTCTCGCTCCTCAACGATAACCTGAAAGATTTTAAAGCTTAATTGTAGTTGGGGCAAACCTAACCTGGCAGAACCGTGAAGGCTACGCAGATCCTAATCACACCATTACGACCATTGAGAAGAGATAAAGCGGTGGGAGTGAACACTTTCTTTCGTAAAGCAGAGACCCCAAGTCACGTGATAGATTTTAAAGCAAAGCATTGGAGGAAATCAGTTCTCTTTCGCTATTTCACGCAAAACGTGTCAAGCATGCGTCGGTCACGTGACTTGGGCTCTTTGCATCAGCTTTCCTGCTCTAAGATTACAAGATTAGGTTTGCCCCAACTACAGCTTCGTTGCCCGGAACTGCACGGTCTAACTTGAAAATAAAAGTTGTGTCAAGTGACGCATGTTCAACAACCAGTTTAAATAACACACACACAAAAAAAATGGTGTCAAATTTCCCGTCAACGTGTAGGGAAAAGCAATTTTATCACTCAAAACTTTAAATTTTTATCTTTTTCGATTTGCCATTGGTATTAATAGGTACACCGTAACATTCCGTAAATAGGTACCGTAAACATTCCGTTTTGCGGATTTTCATTCGTGAAAACCTCTATGTGAATTACTGAGCATCAAAGGACTTCTGTGCTGAATTTGGCAAAGATCCGACGTAAACTTTGGAAATTTAATAGAATATCCCCCAATCCCTTATGCGAATTCCTGAGCATCAAATTACCTCTGTGCGAAATTTAGAAAACATCCGACGTAATCTGTGGATTTCTGTAATGAATAAACACTCACAAACATACGTTAATTTTGTATATAGAGGGAGATTCGTTTATTGACTCACCTGGAGGACAAGGTCCACACGTTCTGGATCCCATGGTGTTAGTGCACTGGACAAAGGGATTCGTAGAGCAGCCTCCATTTTGGTACTCACACTCATTAATATCCGTACACCTTCTACCACTTCCTGTGTAACCTGAAAGAGAAAGTTTACATCTTTTCTATATATCCACTTACACACGGAGCAATAGAAACATGCGTTTTTACGAGGAACTACTGTATTAGCCGCTTACTGTAGTGACGAAATTTATTGGAAAGGAAGAATTGATTTTTATTGCGAGTGTAATACCAATTTTTGAAACTATTATTTTATTTCTTTACTAGTGGTACCCGTACGGCTTTGCCCGTAATAGGAAATTAAAAAGTCTTTTGGTTCGCCTTTTATATTTACAAATAATGTATGGTGAATTTGCACGCCAATTGGCTTGTGCCCATGTTACGGTTTTACGTTATAATAATTTCGTAATTTACTCGTCCATCTTATGATAATTTTGTTCTTAAAATTGGAATAGAAAAGGAACCACATCGAATTTTCGAAAAATCGCTTCGAGGTGCACACCCCCATGCAACAAACTAACTTTGTGTCAAATTTCATGAAAATCGGCCGAACGGTCTAGGCGCTATGCGCGTTACAGAGATCCTGACAGAGATCCGGACAACTAGAGATCCTGACAGACAGAGAGACTTTCAGCTTTATTATTAGTAAAGATTTATTTATTTACCTTTGTGAGACAAGTTAAACACATTGCACCCCATCAAAGACAGAGACACAATTCAAAGCTTGAAAAAAAAAAAAGAAGGAGGAGTTGGGGGGGATTGACATTGATTGAAAATCTGAATTGAATGCTTATCCTTGCCATAAAACTCGCACAAAGTTAGCTTACATAACCGGTGCGTCGTGGCGTAAAAACAATATAGTCGATAGTGACACACAAATAAAGTTTCATACTTTCGGGAGTAAAGTTTTCGAGCTTTAAGTATGCGTTGCTAATTTAGGTCAACAAAACTAACCAATGAACATCACATTATAAATGTTTGCATGTACTGGAACACTTCAGACAAAATCCTTTATTGCGTAAAATCTTGGTTTTTTAACCGACATCAAAAAAGGAGGTTATGATTTCGTATTGCGGCTTTTTATGTGTGTTTTCGAATTATTGGACTGATTTGAGAAAAAATTTTGTTTGGAAGGGTATACTTCCCAGATGGTCCCATTGTAATTTGGTCTGGATCTGATAAGGGGTCTCGGAGAAATCCAAGAAACTTTAAATTTCATACGTCACCATCACGTGGTGTTGCTGTGATCGGTGAATTTTCACACCTAAGGTTTTGGCTCTCTTGAACGATATTTAATTCTCGCGGCACATGGATGATTAATTTTTTCAACGCTGCGCAGCATGGTAATTTTTTATTATAGGTGTTACTAATGTATTTATTACTGCGTAGCAAAGCAGTAATTTAAATATATTTTGCTACTTTAATAGTTGAATCAATTACCTAAATATTTTATTTACTAATAAATAACTTTATTTAGGCCCTAAAATATAAAGTTCTTTATATAATATACCAATTTTTAAATATATTTAGTGTTCAATTGAGGGGGAATTGAATACAGAACACCCCTCCCCCAAGATTTAATTTATATTCTAATAGTATAAGTTATAACTGTGTATGATTTCTGAAGTTTGACCAATATTCTAGATTTACTATTTCACGATGCCGCCAGTTCAATTTGAAATTAGGGTTATATTAATTAGCAGGCTTCAAATAAAGGAGGAGGTTCTGAACTCGTCGGATTTGTTTTTCCTTTGTACAATGTTCCATAAATACTCGAAGACACTTGTACCCAGGGGCGTATACAGGGAGGGGGGAGGGACACCTGTTGGCCCCGGGCCGAGCCTGGAGGGGGCCCAATATTTTTGTAACTAACGGTGAAATATAGGGGTAAACAATATGGAGAGGGGCCCGGAAAAGTCATTTGTGATGGGCTCCAAAATTTCTCTGCACGCCCGTGCCGATAAGGAAAAGTCTTTTTTTTGTTTAAAACAGTATAGTTCCTAATGTTAATCAAGTTCAGGTTTGATGAAATTGAAGGAACTCTTCAAATATCATACTCATATTTAAATCGATTTGTACTTTATTAACTTTGTATATCGTCTCACTTAGTGAACCGGTTTTTATGCTTTTTTTTTTGTTTAGTGGTGGTTTTGTTTAGGGGTGGTCTAACTTAGGTTCCAAATCTTTGATTTACCCTAATTGTTTTTTAGGGAAAAGTTAAGGGTAAAACAATAAATTTCATGCAATTTCCCTCACAAACGATTAAATATAAATCCCATTGATAAACAAAGGCCATAAAACAAAGATTTATACTTTCTATACCTATAGTTAAAGTCTAAAAATACATATTATTAAGAGTAATGGTCATGAAAATTTTGAATTAAGGATTCTCTGAAGCAAACATAAAATTCATTCTAGTGGAATTTTTAATCTTCATCAATAGTGGGGCCATGTGAAGAAACATGCGATTTTTATCACGAGTTGCATGACACTAATTGCGAAACATAAATTACAATTTACAATGTTACAATTCTAAAATTTACAATTTTACAAATTTAAACTTAAAGCGATTTATTTTTATTTTTATTTATTTTTTTTTTTTTGTGTCTCGTGCATTTGCTTTTGGAAAGCAAACTTTGATAAAGTTAAACAAATGAAGAAGACAATTTTTTTGTACGTTACGCATTTGAAAAAGGCTTTCTTCACAGTCGTCGGAAGTCTCCGAGACGCTCGTCGTGTTATTTACACCACTAAAAAGCAAAAAATAACTTATTTTTAAATAAAAAGTAAAATCGCCTTCAAAAAATACCCAGGAACTAAAAAGCAAAAAATAACCGATTGCATTTGCATTCTATTTCCTACCTAAACATAGAAATGAAATTTATTTTGCAATTCCAGTACAAAAATCAACTAAACACCGAATTATAAAATAAACACCGATTTAAATTACTATACATGAATTATTTCAAATACCTAACAAATTATATACGATCTCTTAATTTTTAATAACCTTTTGAAGTCGGGCCCTCCTATAAACTACTACCTAACGTAACTGAGTAGGTTTAGTTTTAAAGACTAATTTCGCGTATACTTAACACTCCGTCGGGCGCAACGGATCTATTAGGCACACATCGAATTCTTTAGTTAGCCACGCGCCCTCAATAGCTTATGGAAAAATGTATATTCATTTTCTCAAATAAACTTGTTACATTCGAAAATCATGAAATTTTTTTATTTCTTTTCTTTGGTGTTTGTAGTTGACATTTTTTTCGTAAGAAAATGTGAACATGCGTAGAAAAGATCAGTAGATCAAAGTGTGCTTCCCAGGCTCAATGCGCCCGATCATGTTGTACAACATATTGCGCCCGACGGAGTGTTAAATTAGTGTTTAATTCAGGATTCGGTGGGTTGTCAGTTACGTTATGTAGTTGTTTATAGGAGGCCCCGACTTCAAAAGGTTATTAAAAATTAAGAGATCGTATATAATTAGTTAGGTATTTAAAATAATTCATTGTATAGTAATTTAAATCGGTGTTTATTTTATAATTCGGTGTTTAGTTTAGTTAATTTTTGTACTGGAATTGTAAAACAAATTTCATTTCTATGTTTGGGTAGGAAATAGAATGTAAGTGTAATCAGTTATTTTTTGCTTTTTAGTTCCTGGGTATTTTTTGAAGGCGGTTTTTTTATTTAAAAGTAATTTATTTTCAATTGCTGTTCGTTCTTCATTTTTTTTGAATTGTGTCACTTTCTTTGCCGGGGTGCGACATTATGACAACATTAAAATTCCATAGCAAAAGAATTACAGGCAGGTGTCTCGATATTACAAAGAAACATTTTGTCAATTCAAAAAATGAGCTAATAGTCGCAATCGCAAAGACATTTTGGGAAAATGTTTGGTTTCTGTCGTATCTCAAGAAATGCTTCTTTTATTGCACATAAAATATTTAAATTTCAATCACTCAATAAAACAAAAATAAAGTAACTATAAATCTGTGCAAGCAATTGAAAAAAAGAAAAAACTTTTTCGTTTACAGTTTTTGCTATCGCATACCATATGGCTGATGGCGTTTTCAATTTTGTTCAAACAGTTTAATGCGAACTATCTAAAGTTACAAATAAGTATGAATATTGATTTATAGATGGAATGTTTTAAAAAATACTTACCAGGAGGACACGGCCCACAAAGAAAGCTTCCTGGGATATTGAGACAGACAACCAAAGGATTAACTGAACACCTGATCTCGGCCTCTTGGCATTCGTCAATATCTTTCGTGCACATACCAGTTCTTGCAGAATTGGTCCAGCCAGCGTCACAAATGCAACGATACTTCGACTAAAAAATAAGAATTATTTCACTAAAAATTTCAGCTGAAGCACATAAACTGAAGAAGTAGTAAGTGTTTGAAAGAACCTAATGTTTCTATCTGTAACTTGCTTTCTGGTCTTACTTCAAAAATTGCTGGAACACTAATTGAGAGCAATTATGACTTTATGAGCCTCCTTCTGAGGTTCCAACGTAGTTTTGATAGCATTTGCCTATTTTTCTCGAGTCCGTATCAGCTTTTTGTGAACAATCTAACCGACCAACAGATTTTCATGCCATCTGTTTATTTTTCTCAGGTAGTTCATTCACCAGTCATTTATAAGTTGAACTGTACTGACGTGGACAGTTAAACGGCAGTATCTGCAGAAATGAGTTTACGAGATATTTGAAGAAACGTGTTTTTGGTTCTACACTAATAGGGAAATGTTGGAATTGGACTTTTTATCGCGATGTTTTAGCAGCGGAAACCAAATAAGCAAGCTTGTACAATAAACCTAACGTACAATAGATAGCAAAAATGCAAAAAAATAATAATTTGAATTTCGACATTTGGAATTCAAACTATGTTTTTCGCAATCACGAGTGTGGGTATGTATGTAGGCGTGTTTGTGTCTGTGTGAGCAGGCATGAGTGTGTGTATGTATGTATGTGTGTATATGTAGGTATATATGTATGCGTGTGTATGTGTGTAGGTGTATATGTATGCGCGTGTATGTATGTGTGTATATATGTATGTGACAGTGTGTAGGCATTCATGTGTGTAGGCATGCGTGTGTGTATGTATGCGTGTGTTTGTAGGATATGGACTCAACCTAGAGACGGTTTTTGCTAGAGGATCAGCATCGGGAGGAGCCGGCCGACAGGGGGGGGGGGGGTGCTGCAGACGGAGGCGGGGGGAAATAAAATCATAAGACATCAAAACCGTCAAGTGAGAACAATAAGCAATTCGTGATTGCACAAAAAAAAATGCAGTGCCCTTTATTTGCTCAAGGCTGTATAACATTTTTTTCCCCTTAATTTCAACATTTTCTCAGAAATAGTTGCATCTTTTTCAATATAGGTCCAAAGTTTGCTTTACGTAATAGCTCAGTATTTAATTCCCTAAAAAGTTAAACAATTTGGAATATTTAAGAACGAGATTTTTATGTTTTAATGTCTGAAACCATCTACGTTCTGTAACAGTTCCAAGATTTGTTATGGCACATTATTTAAAATTAACTAGCACATGATCTGTTTTTGCACAGTGCAAAATATTTAATTTTAAAAATTAATCCTTTTTTAAACAGTCATTTTGCTTTTTTCTTTGCTAGTAATATTCATTCTCGTGGGACATTAGATTTAAATGCGAAATTTGAGAGCAAAGTTACATGAAAGCAGGCTGGACTCATGGTTTTCAAAACACACGATTTGAGCATTTAAGCTGCATTAATTCGTTGTAGGTTATTATTTTTATTCCGATCAAAATATGCAAACTGTATTTTCAAGTGTGACTACCATGCTAAATTCCTCATTTTCTTTTTTTGTGTGATAGAAAATTTCGCCATAATTGCGGCAACATTTTTGCTATATTGGAGTGTTTCTTCCTAGTACAGTGGCTCTTGAATGTGAACTTTTTGGAGAGTCGCTGATAGTTTTCATTACCAATCAGACCAATTATGGTTTTATAGAATATACATTTTCTAATTAAATAAACGTAACATTTGAAGGAAGCCGTGGAATTTTACTTTTTGGAATTAGCTTTTGACTTGAAGAGCACAAATTAACATTTAAAATTCACCCATCTTTGGACTTGAAATTTTTTGAGTTCTGACATTGTTCCGAGGATTGTTCTGGAATGTTTTGAGGAATTGTTCTGAGAACTACCATGCTATAAAGAAATTTTCTTTTATGATTTCAGTGCAACAGCACATCTGTGGTTCAAAATCCTAAAATGAGTTCATATTGTATGTTCTTGGAAATTTGGATCAAAAATCACCCGAGGAAAAAATTCATTCAAAGACGGTAAATCACATAGTCACCGATCTTAGCACTTTCAGAACGGCGCTCTAACCAACTAATCTATTCGGCTTTATTTGTGGGGATCTATACGTTTAACCAATGCTTAATTTAAAAAAAAAAAAAAAAACAGAATAAATCTATTTTTTCAAAAAAGCACCACAATGTAAGTTACCTATTTATTTTTCTCCAAAAGCGGCGAAAAATATCTTTACAATGATATCTTTCATACCAAGTTTGGTGAATTGAATGGGTCGCTAGAAGAAAGGCATATGTTACAATTTTTATCGTTATTCATTTTATTTTTTTTTTATTTTTATTTTATTTATTTATTTATTTTTGTGAAAATAGGACAAAAAAATAAATTTTTCACAAAATCACTAAGTGTTTTTATTACTATACAAAAAGATGGAAGGGCATTTGTTACACTTGAGCTTCATTCATATTCTTCAGTTAATATTCTTCTTTGGTAAGTCCTTCCTGTAAAACTTTTAACATATGCTCTACTTCTAGGGACCCATTCAATTATTAAAAAAGTTATGGCGTACTCACAAAAAAGCTTTTGAGAAATAATTTTATGATATATTTAAATGCACCCTTGCTTTGATCATCGTAAACGGCCTCTAAAAAAGTCACTAAATCAAAAACTCGTCAATGTCAGGAAAAACTCACTTCGCCCGGTTTAACTCTTTTCTCATTAACGCATGTGCCATGTCCACATAGCTCTGTATGTGATCCAGAACTGCAGTCATCATGTGTTTCACTGCAGTGGATGCCATAGAAGTTGGTAGGGCAATCACACCTAGTAAAAATAAGGTATTCATCATCCAAGAAGTTCATGGGAGAAATAAAAGCAATTTTATTGGATGAAATTTTCAAATTCTTACTATTCCTAAATTCTGGTCACAGTACTTGGGTGTCATTAATGTTAGTACAAAGGAAGATAGTTGCATTGATATATAACTGATATCACTTATTTTATTTATTATTTATTTTTAATATAAATGGCTTGATGCAAAAAAAAAGTACTAATTTCAATCTTTTCAAAATGTTTCCATTTTGATTTATTTATTTGTTTGTTTTTTCAGAGCTTAAAACGCCGTTTCACTTTTTCCATTTTTTGTATTTTAATAACTCCTTTAGACATGATAAGTTATGGAAGTTAAAAGCAATTTAGTTAGTTGGTTAAATTGGGGGGTTTTGTCGCAAGAGCCTTAGTAGGCTATATTGCGCCAAAAACAATTTAGAATGCGAGTTGGTGTTTTAAGATTCATTCACACAAGGTAACTTCAACTTTCGAACTGGCTATTCCGATAAGTAGCAGAGTTTGTGCACGCAGTGCCATTGCCTGGTGTAGTTAGAGACTGAGAGATAACTAGCATATTAAGTTAAAATATATTTATTCTTATACTCAAGAATTAACGTAAAATAAAAGTATTTACAGAACATGTTAAACACACAAAATCAACACATAGAATCACCACTCGTGGATACAATCGACTGCTTAAATACCTTAAGCTACGGAAAGTTGCATACGGTTAAACAAATAAAGCAGTTAATACATTACGACAGAATAAAATTAAAATTCCAACAAACGGCCCGATCTGTCGTAAATGTAGGATTTTTTTTTCATAGAAAAACCATCAACAATCTTACTAATAGCAAGTTGAAACTTAGCAAACAAAAAAGGTTTTGTCAAAAAGTCCGCTCTATTACTTTCTGAGTTCACAAACTTCAAATCAAAAACATTTTCATTTATCGGTTGTCTAATAAATTGACACCTTATATCAATATGTTTAGTTTTAAAATTTTCCCGGCTAATTTTCGAAAAATAAATTGCAGATTCATTATCACAATATTGAATAGGTTTAATTACTTCACATAAATTTAGTTCATTTAAAACTCTGGAACACCAAGTTAACTCTTTTACACTTTCAGTTAAAGACAAATTCCGACTCCATTGAACTGAGTGTTACGCATTTTTGCTTTGATGATTTCCATGCAAACGGAACGTTACAAAAATAAATTATAAAGCCACTACTTGAATGTCTTTTATTCAGATGACACCCCCAGTTAGCATCTGAATATGCACATAAACTCAATGATTCTACATTCGAAAAATTTATCTTGTAACTTTTGGTAGCGAAAACAATTTAAAATGTCTACTACTAGTAACCAAAGTTGATATGTATATCCGTTACAAAATTGCGACATTACATTTACAGAAAAACTTATGTCTGGATTTGATCTGGAAGCCAAAAATGACAAACAACCGATTAAAGTTCGGTACGGAAATTTCCTCATAATTTCAGTTTCTACTATTTCATTTTCGTTAACTTTACTTGGTAAAACATAACCAGTTTTGAATGGTAGTTTAACGTAACTTTTAGGCAAATCTTTAAATTTTAATTCTAGTTTTTCAATGTAGGTTTTTTGATGAATGAATAACATACCATAAATGCTTTCAAAATTAACACCAAGCAAATATTTAGTTAAGCCTATTTCAGTAATTTCTAAATTATTTTTCAACATTCCAGTTACTAATTTCAGTACTTTTTCATCTTTAGCGAATAGAACAAAATCATCTACATAGACAACTAAAACAGCATTATCATTCATTTTATACAAACAGTTACACCATTTTAACTTGTGAAAACCAATATTTTGCAACATACTGTCCAGTTCAGAATTCCATTCTCTCCCACTTTGTTTCAAACCATAAATAGATTTTTCTAATAAGCAAACCTTATTTTCAGCACCACTTACAACAAACCCAGGTGGCTGCTTCATGAAAACGTTTCTTTTAACGTACCATATAAATAGGCAGATTTCACATCTAATTGCACATGATACCATTTTAACATTGATACTAATAAAATGAACATTAGTTTTATGATAGAGAAATTGATAACTGGCGAAAAATAATCATGAAAATGAATTCCATATTTCATTTCATACCCTTTTGCACATAGCCTTGCCTTGTATTTCTTGCCATTTTTCTCAGTAATTTTTATATTATAAACCCACCTACAACTTAATATTGTAGCATCTTTTGGAGGATCAACCAACCGCCAAACATTCCTCTTTTGCATCATGTCATATTCTTGCTGCATCGCGGCATTCCATTTCCCCATGTCTGGATTAATTTGTACATCCTCAAACGATTTAATAATTTCAACGTTATAAATTTCATTTTGAAAAATTTCATTTAAATCTAGATCAGAATCGCTAGAAGATTCTTTCAAATTTTCCGCTTTAGGGTGTTTAGTTTTTTGGAACAAAATCAAATTTCTCAGGTTTATAAGCTATTTTATTTTTCCTACAATACTTTCTTACGTCATTTAAAGACCTTAATCTTACGTTTGTAACTGGGGTATAATAATAAAGATCAATTCTTGTACTTTTTGTTCTAGGTTTTTCAACTATTCCATTCTGAAATATTTATAGAACTATATAATAATGTTTAACTATATAATAATGTTTTACGTTCATTAGGTTTTTCGTCTTCATCGTCACTAAAGTTTTTACCCGTAGTTTCATGATTGAGATCAAGTGTCGCGTTTTTAAAATTGCTAGTTTCAATCGGGCATTGATTAAAATCCGAATTCGTGTACTTATAACAATTATTTTTCCCAAATAATGCATTTACACCATTTCTACTTTCATCTATACGCACATGTATAGTTTCTACAACTCTCCTTTCTTTTGGAATATAAATCCTATACCCTTTAGTTTTGTTCGCATATCCAACTAAAATTCCTATCAAAGCTTTAGGTTGAAGTTTATGTCGTTTAACTTTAGGAACGTGAACATATGCTAAAGATCCAAAAATTCTTAAATGTCTTACCGAAGGTTTGAATCCCGTCCATATTTCCTGTGGCGTTAGACCTTCCGTTAAACTGTGCTCAGTTCTATTTTTCGTATGAACATACATTAAAAGAGCTTCCCCCCAAAATTCAGGTTTCAATCCACTGTCCTGTAGCATTGCTCGAACTGCATTCATAGCTACTTTATTGAAATTTTCCGCGACTCCTACTTGTTCCTGGGGTATAAATTGAAGATCTTTCAATTTTTATTTCCAACACGGTCAAAAATTTCTCAAATTGTTTATGCGTAAATTCAAAACCGTTATCTATTCGCACGCACTTTAGTTTTTTACCTGTCTGCCTTTCAGCTTTTACTAAATACTTTTTAAAACATTAAAAAACTTCAGTTTTGTCTTTTATTATATAAACTTCAGTTTTCCTGGAATAATCATCAACGATTGACAAAAAATATTTCCCCCCTGATATAGAGTCAACTGGAGAAGCACCCCATAAATCCATGTACACTCTTTCGAGAACTTGATTAGATTTACGTTTATACTGGTAACCTCTCTTGAACGACATTCTTTCAGATTTTGCTACTACACAAGTTTCACATACCTTATTAACGTTTTTACTGTTAATATTTTCAATTCCTTTTACACAATTATTTTTACTCATATTTACTAATAAAGGTAAATTAGTATGACAGAATCTACGGTGAACAATTTCAGAACTTAAGCAAGTAGAAAAAGCAAAATTTTTACAATTTGTAGCGTAACCTTTAACTACATACAATTTATCTACGCGGGGTACAGTAAACAAATATTTGCCAAATTTATCATACACAACCATTCTATTATTTCCCCATAGAATTTTACATCCTGCAATGTCTACATTAGCCCCACCAATTAAATTTCGCCTCATGTTCGGTGCATAAAGTACATTTTTCAAAATAATATCTATATTACCTTTCGTGTGTTGGATAGTCAAGTCTATATCACCAATTCCGTGGACTTCGGAGGAACTGTCTTTGTCACCAATCAGTACTTTTTGATGAGGAATATCTCGGTAAGTACTAAAGAGTTCTTTGTCATTTACAAAATGTGAAGTCGATGCAGAGTCTATCAGAAATTCTACTATCTTTCTATCAACGGATGAAGTGTTGAAAGCTAATTCAGTCTGTTTTGTAGACTCGCAATATAAAGCTTGTTTTCTCTCGAGATCTCTGGCTTTTTTGAAGCATTTTTCTTCCGAATGATTTAGTTTCCCGCAGTAATTGCAGCTAAATTTCGGCCCCATACGATTAAGTCGTGAAGAATTCCAATTTTTTCGAGGATCCAGGTCGCTTCCACTGCTTGAAGACGATGGCATTCTATTTCCGAAATTCTTCTTTTGCATTGGAGGTTTCTCGTCAGAAGACGAGAATTTCGTCGTGTATGCATCAGCTATAATCTTCCCTTCATCTTTGCGCTTCAAACAAATTCTTCCGTGATAAGTTACTTCGATACATTTTCCAGCGTGAAATCTTTATCTTCTAATCTGTACAGTATTTGAACTAAGTCATCATATTCTTCGGGTAACCGGCGTATAAGTTGGAAACATAGTAACAACTCCGGCATGTCAAAACCAGCATCTCTTATTTGAAGCGTTTTTTTCTTCTACTTTCTTGCAAAATAATCCAACAGTTTCTTCTCGCGGGTTAAATTTCAGTTCGAAGAATTCATCCAGTAATCCAGCTAAACGTGCTCGGGATGTCGGTTCGAAATTTAACTTCAGAATTTCCCAGGCTTCCTTTCCACTTTCAGTTTGTGCGATGAGAATTTGAAATTTCCTTTCTACAGATTGATAAATGGTGGTATTGTGCATTCATGAGGAGAAGACACTTCCGAACGCCTTCCCGAAAGCATAGCTAATTTTAGCGCGGGGGTGATCGCGACCGCTTGCAATTGAGACAACCCTAACTTTGGCGGGCATTTAAATTTGCGAAAATGCCTTTGTGTTCTTTCCTTTCGTTTCTAGCTTCGCGTAATTGTTGTCTACGGGGAATCTTTATTTTTTAAACTGAAAATTTCAGAACTATAAATATTGCATTTCCAAAAAAAGTGAGGTATTTTGTTTTCCGAAAGAAACATTTCTATTAAGGAAAAACTTTCTAAATTTTGAACGATATCCTTTTAAACACTAACGTCCTATATTCGAAATTGCAAGTGCGCTGATGAAAAAAAAAGGGGGAGGGGGACAGGAAAGTTTCATTGCCACACAGACTGTGGCATTGAAGTGCTTAAGGGTTGCGTTCTTTTTGAAGACTTAGTATCTCTCTCTATCTCCCTCTCTCTTTTCTTGAGGGGTGGGAGGTGACTCAGCAGCTCTTAGGGGCTGGGTCTTTGATGCATCTGTATGGATTGTACGAAATTTGAGATCATATAAAGTGGGTATACAGTCAGTAGATCTACAGTAGCAGTTACTTTTAAAAAATGCTGAAAACATTATTTAAACAAAATTTGCCCCCCCCCCCCAAAAAAAAAAAAATAAAAAAAACCTGGTTGAACCAAAGGCGGGGACTGGCATATTGTTCCGGAAAGGATTCACATGTGAGAAATAAAAGTAAATAAGTAAACAATAAAAAATCAATCTGAAATATATTAATGCAATTGACTATTAAAATCAAGATTATTTATCTAAGTATTGCCTGAATGTTAATGTTTAGAAATATATAATAATTTTCGGTGCGTTATAAAAAATGTCTTTGGTTGGAATACTGTTTTAAAATTAAAGGTTCATCGGTAGGGCCGTCTTAAGAGATGACAACTACCCCCAGAGCGAGTATTTGCCAGCGGGGGGGGGGGGGGGCAACTTCGTTTCTGGGGAGGGGCAGAACGAAGACTTCAGTACACAGTAGCTTAACGTCCACACGGATTGTCCATAAAGGATGTTACCCTTCACCTTACCCTCTCCCCTCGTCACATCTCACGCAATGTTCGATGAAAATGTTGTTATAACGAACACTTTTATTTGGACCAAAATGTGTGAAGTCACATTTCTTGTAATCCCCTCCTTCCCCCTTGAGATTAACTGTCAGAAGTTCATGAACCCCGAACCCTCCCTCCCTACCCCTTTCAAGGGTGACATCATTTGTAAACTTGTAAACGGCTCCTTAGGTTTGCTCTAAGTCACCAAAATCGCACTAACAATTGTTTTAAGAGAAAAGACCAGCTCCCCCCCTCCCCCTGGATAGCGCTAGTCACGATTTTTTATGATCATGTATGTTTTGCACAAAAATCGCAAAGTTAGCTCGCCTAAATGGTGCGGGGGGGGGGGGGGCAATATGCGATATGTTGAACAACTGAATAAGTTGACTATAGCAAAGTTTCTTGCTAAAAATTACGCCTTTTACATTCAGAGTCAAGGACGGATCCAGAGACTATTCAAGGAGAGGGCGATTGATTTCACACCCTTACCCTTTTATAAATTCGCAAACCTCTGCCCCCCCCCCCTTCCAAACACCATGAAAGATCGTCACATTTCAGTCATTTTAGGAGGGGGGGACTTCCTTTTCTACAAAATTGCGGAAGGGTGAACCAAACCATATTCCTTACCTTAACGCCATCAAAGGTGTCCAATAATAAAAGTCTAATAAATTTCTCTTTTTTTTTTGGGGGGGGGGGGGAGGGTACTTCAATTTTCGAAACTTTCCTGAGAAGAGCCCTTGAACCATAACCCTATTTAATATCACTAAAATCGTCTAAAATTGAGTTTTTGGAACTTTGAAATACCTCCTGTATAAAGTTCGGATCCCTATCACTAAAGTGTTAAGATATGTGCTACAATTTCATTTTCCAGACAGCAAGAGCTTCGTAAAACTATTGAAGATAGGCTAAAATAATTTCCAACTTCAGTATCAAAAATATGCGGTGAAAGAGTTCTGCATCTCGACTCAAGGAAGGGGCGATCTCCCCTTCCTTGTATCCGTCCTTGTTCAGAGCTGTACTAGAATACGGGCAACAAACTTGTGCCTATTTTATGATTCTTACACGTAACGCTGTTCCGTAAAAGTACTGGAAGAGCTGAATTACTTTTAGAGTAATCGGAAAAAACTTGAAAATATATATATATATATATATATATATATATATATATATATATATGTACTTTTTTTCTTATTTACAAAAATAAATAGGTCAAAACAGCAACATCAAACGTTGTTTCAGGCACTTATTCAACTATTCTGTAGATAATCATATTGGCATGTGAAAAGCTTTAATTTTTGTTTTGTTCCTTTTTTTCATTTCTGAAGAATAAAACCTATATTGAAAAAAAATAGTACTAAAGTATTGAAATGTGTCACACAAAGTGCAGCTTATCTACTGTGGCTTCCAAAATTGTTGGTACGATTTAAATGCGTGCGGTTAAAAATGAAGTGCCTAGGAATTGAAATAGTAGTTCAATACTTTTTCATACTGTCTCTACATGATTACATCAACCCAACATTTTTTTTACAAAATATTGACTGTTTGAAATGGGCCAAAAATGAGATGACAGAGAAATATTTTCAGAAAAATTCGAAATTAAAGTCGTCTGTCGTTTTCTTTGTTTATTATTTTTTCAATGCAGTGATAGTTAAAAAATCGTTTAGTATTAATTTTTGCTTGTTTACTTCACAAATTCTACGTAATTACTTTCAAAATGGCTCGAATTCGCAAAGTAACAACAAACGCATTTCGAAAATGTATTAATTCTTCATTATATTCGAAGTAAAACAGTTCGAAATATTGCAAAAGTAGTTCATTTATTCCATGCTACTGTGTAATACTTAAAAAAAAACACTTTAAAGAAGAAAATTGGATCGAAATTAAGGTGATAAATGGTTGACCAACAAAGTTAACAAAATGCGATTAGAGACTTATAATTAGAAAATGCGTGAAAACCCACGTTTGAGTTCTGTGAAACTTTCAGCGTAATAGAATGAAACATTTTCGTTCCAGTTTCACCCGTAACTGTTCACAGTGTTTGCAGAAAATGTTTAGTTAGTGTGAAAACAGAAAGTTTAGGATTTCCTTTGCAAAATCAATGTTAAATTAACCCGAAACGTATAGATATACACTGCAAATCTTAAAATATTTTTAAGTCGAACAATTGTCTTTGTAGCACACCTTTTTTTCGAGAGAGAAGGTGGGAGATGATTTCTTAGAAAATTATAGAACACTCATCTTCTTCTAGTGCGATAACGATGGCCAACTGGCAACCTTTCTCAGTGTTGGTCTGAAGCCTCATCCCCAAAAGACGCATATGGAATCTTCCGATACCACGTGTTGGGGGCGTGGCCAAGTCTCAACTGCTGAAAAACGGACAATATAAGCCCTTCGTTCACGCCATTCAAAGTGTCGTTTATCTCGTTCAGACGCAGCGTCATCACATTTGACTTCTTCAGCATTTGTAACAAACTCGTAACAATTTCTATCATTCAAAACACACTTTATGTCGAGTTTCCAGGATGCATAATAGGGAAGTATCAACCTATCAAATATTCCAATTTTAACTATTGCACAATGTTGACAGGCTTACAAAACACAAAAATTCACCATGGCCGGATTTTTAAAACCAACGATTGATTTTTTATGAATTTTTTAAAGAGCGATGCGCAAAAAAGAGGTGTGGCCTAAAACGTCAGCAGCTGACGTCATTTCCCTGTTCCGATCAGAGCTCCATTTCCATGCCGTGTTGCGCCTACCAGGAGGTGAATAGCACTGTCTTTTTCAGCCTTTTTAAAGCCTTTAACCAGCATTTTTTCCATCATGGAGCTAGGATTCACGAAAGGTCAATCCAATAACCTTCCTCAAGTAAAGTCATTCATGGTGTTTGACTTTTTTCGAAAGGACGAGAGATTTAATGTCCTAGAAGTACGGGGAGTGAGACAACAAAGTTTCACCATTGTTATTCTTTAAAATTGTACGTACATATCCGTCTATGTTTGCAGTTCATATTATTCGTATTAGTTTCCCTTATCAAGATTGATCATTTCCATTTGTGTGTCGATGGTTTTTTTATCTGAATATATAAATTACAATGTAAGAGCGCTATTCCAGTTCTTACTTGGCGGCTTTTAATGAGGCGCGCATTTTGTAACAACCCTACTGCAAGTGATTCCAGTACTAAGTTTTAGAGCAGTTTTTGCATGAAAATTTTTCGCTTTGTTGGCAATAAAAGCTGATCTGCTTTTTGTTTTGTGGAAAATTGTTTTAAATCCACTAATACATGTTAATTATCCTTGAGTTTTTGTGCAACTTAGCAAAAAAAAGGAAAAATATATTTTTTTGCTCTTTTGATAAAAATAATAAATTTGAAAATGGTGTTCATTTCATAAAATAAGTACCTTTTTGCAGGTGAGAAAGGTCTTGTATATATAGAAACGCTTCTGGTGATAAACTGAAAATGTATTTTTAAATTATCAATTTGTAATAGTTAAAATTTAAAGATAGTTTGAATGTTAAAAAGAAAGTATTAATAGTTTTTGCATTGTTATTAAAATGGAAATAGTAATGCATCTATTACTTTCTATTTAAGTTTATTGTGCAGGGTTTAAATTCCTTTGTTTACTTGCATTTTTTTTAAAAATATCTCATATGCTTATTAAACATTTATTTATGAACAGTTGTGAACATATATTTCAAACTGTATTTCTCACTTGACATAGTTTTTAATTAAAATGAAGTGCAAATTTTCATTTTCAAATTTTAATTAATAAACACACTTGAAAACACTTCTTTCGAAGATCCTGCTGGGACGGAACAATAACATATCGCTTGTGGGGAGTTTTTTTAGATGTAGATACGCATCCAGGAACGAAGCAATACTTGTAATTGATTCTACTAGCCATGACAAAGAAAATCAAATTAAAAACAATCGCAGAATGCATTAAACCCTACAGACAGCAAAGGATTTTCACTTGCCTTTTATGCGCGCTGCTGTTAGAAGGCTCTTGTTTTCCCGCGCCTTTCCCCAAAGATCGCCAAGCACTTCTTAGCCAACCCCGCCGCCTCGCAGCGCGGCAGTGACGTCAGTCAAAGGACTTACAAGCAAATGACGTCACTCGCGCGTGAACTTTAAAAAATTATTTTAAAAAAAAAGTATTAGTCGTATCGTAAAAATTTTTTCGCAGATGATGTTCATGTATGTTACTCTATCAAATAAAAATAAAATTAGAAAATCGAATACTTATACGAAAGTTTTTGCACTTGAGCCATTTAAATTTTTCAAACAGTTCAATAGTTTTCAAATACTACACCAGTTTGCAACTATCGGACCTTTTAACGCATGAAGAAGGCCCATAACCAATATCCCGATAAGTAGCAGAGTTTGTGCACGCAGTGCCATTGCCTGGTGTAGTTAGAGACTGAGAGATAACTAGCATATTAAGTTAAAATATATTTATTCTTGTACTCAAGAATTAACGTTAAATAAAAGTATTTACAGAACATGTTAAACACACAAAATCAACACATAGAATCACCACTCGTGGATACAGTCGACTGCTTAAATACCTTCTTAAGCTACGGAAATTTGCATAACGGTTAAACAAATAAAGCTGTTTATACATTACGACGGAATAAAATTAAAATTCCAACACTGGCGAATCATGATATGTAAATCAGGTAAAAAAGTGAAGGAATCGCCCGGCTCACACTAACGCCCTCTATAATGCTGCGTATTTAGGGCTTTAGCTGCACTGGCACTGGATATATTATACCCCTAATTCACACTTTAAAAAAAATCTATAGTAATACTAAACGAAACAATTGTAGTTATAAAAAAATGATTTCAAATATTCTGGCGCTATCAGATGATATTTTTGTGTAACGGATAGTAAATATTACAAAATTAAAGAAAGTATTTTTTTTTTATGCTGATGTGTGATGAACATCTTAATAACTTTTGCTGGACAAAACTTGTGTCGCTCTGTTAAGGGTTGTCACTCGACACAAGTGACCCCCCCCCCCACCTGACCCCGTAGTGATTTCTACTGCGTTTGATGGATTAAATATAATTTAAAATACATCAAGATTTCAGTATTTATATTTCTCAGAAACTCTTAAATGCATTTTGGGTGTCAACCCCCAAAAGGATATCAACCGGTGCAAATGAACCCCCCACCCCCTCTCGTAGTGATGCTACTCTGTTTGATACATTGAATATCATTTAAAATGTAGAGGAAATTTTCAAACTGAAGCATCTATATTGTTTATAAACTCTTAAATCAAATTTTTATCAGCCTCTTTCCAAAGGTGTCCTCCAGCGCGAGCGACGTCCCCCCCCCCCCTCACACACACCGTGTTGATGCAACTGCGTCTGATAGTTTAAAATATTGGGGGAGATTTTATTAATTGAAGTATTTATATAGTTAAGAAATTTGCAATTCCACTTTGGATGATACCCCCAGACGCGTGAGACCCGGGGCGGGCCCCCTCTCCCTCCCCCCGTAATGACGCTACTGGTATCACTCAGTTTTTCGATATTGAACCACTACAAGCGAGAGAAATGTCATTGGATTATTAGCTAGTAGTGACACACACACATCAAAGATTCTCTCTCTCTTATCACGGCATGGTTTCAAGCCAATCCTTTTCAGATCACACTTTCTTGATTGTTTGGGACTCTCCTAGTAAGATCTTTATGCAAGGCTTTTGTTTGTTATGGATTTTTTTTTTTAGTGTACTGAGTGTTATGGATCTAAACTAGCTTTACTGGCACAGTGGAGGTTTGTAACAAAACCACAAAAACATAAGTATATGCCGGGACAAGTTACTGAATGACCAACTAGGTTGTGGCTTAGTATCCCTGCTGTTTAGGGGTCCCTAAATGTCTGAAATCACTTTTATCTACGGCAAAAATTGTTTTAGCCAATTGCACAAAGTTGTAAAGTTTTTAATATGGGGGGGGGCAACCTATAGCTCCTCCATAACTTAATCGACCCCTGAGCATATTGTCAAAACTGAGTACAGTTACTCACCTGTATCCACCAGGATTATTAACACATGTTGCTCCATTTTGGCATCCGAGGCTCGTACCCGCATACACTGCGCATTCGTTTACGTCTGTTTCACAAGTCACACCCTGCATAAATGGAAAATTTAGTTGCACACGATTTAAATTTGTTACGAACGTCTCACTGGAAGTGTCAATTTATGTATAGATGCATTTACAATGATACGAAAACGCACCTCCCAATTCGATGGACAGTTACAGATGTATCCACCATATGCGTCGACGCAGGTTCCACCATTTCGACAGGGATTGCTACTGCACTCGTTCTCTGTTAGCAGCTGCAATGAATTTATCGTCATGATAAGGTAATTTTTGACAATTTTTATTACAAATATTACGGAGCATTTGTTTATTTATTTGATTGTTATATGCTTAGAGTCTGTAAATACCAAGGCGTCCATATATACGAGGGACTTTCAATATTTAAAGAGACAAACTGGTATGGGGAAAAGACTGTTAGCAGTACATGTTCGATACATTTGAGACCTTAAGTTGGCTTCACTATGATGAGTTCTAATCAGCAGATTGATCAACATTGCTCTGTTATGCCTCAAAATTAAGTTAAACGATATCTAGTCCTCTTGAAAATTTCACATTGGTCATAAGCGTAACTACAGGGTCTGGCACCCATGGCGAACTTAAGAAGTTGCACCTCCCCCCCCCCCCCTCCCCCAAGGTCGCCTCGATGAGAAGTCACTGAAGGTCACCATGACCTCCCAATTTTTTTTTTATGGGGGGGGGGGGGGCATGGACTTATTGAATCGATATATTAGGAGACAGTTTTTTGCAACCTTAATAAATATACTTTTTTTTCTGGAATAGTTTTCAATGATGCCCAATGTTTCTTCGCAGTAGATGTAATGTATGTATATATGTGCACGCTCGAATTTTATCATTCGGTAAAATTGGAATTTCTTCGGCGAATTGAGAGCTTTCCTCTTCCCAAAAAGTTTAGTTCTCCCCCCACCATTTCACATAAATTCAATAAAACCAATAGTATTTGCAGTTCGTTTATAAATATAAATAATGTACGTTCTTGAATTAAATGAGAATAAACATTTTTCAGTTCCGTTTATAGTAATGTATTTGTTAATTGATTTATTTTTTTTTTTTCAAAACAGCTTTAACTTTTAATGGAACTTATTTCAAACCAAGGGGAGAATGTGTAATATAAATATAATTAACACATTTACTAAAAGAAAGAAAGAAAAAAAATTTTTTTTTTCAAATAAAAACCAAGGCATTTAAAAAATTCTATTATAATTAGGAAAGCAAAGCAAAAATACAAAAAACATTGCTAATCTGAAATTGACTAAAAAACATGACTATTTACGTACAGGCAAAATAAAAGCACTATCTATTCGCTAATTAAGACCTCCCAATATTTTGTTCAAGTAAGGCTTTGTGTGCTTAGATTATTTATTATAATGAGAGTAAATACTTAGCCTAAGAAAAACTGTACACTTCAAGCTATAACACGACAAAATGGCACCTCCTTCCCGTAAAAAAAAGTGAAATCATCCGGCATAGCATGCTCTCCACTATCGCTCCCTGGTATACAAATTATGTGCTTTAAAAACAAATTGTGCGCTTAGCTAAAAACTTAAGCTAATTCAATGAATTGGAATAGAATTTCATGCAACGGGTAAAACCCCTCCCCCCCCTTTTTTTTTTTCAAAATTAAGGATTTTTTTTTCTTTTTCCCTCTAACTCTTTTTCTTGCAAATTCATTTTTATTTTTAATTTTATTTATAAAAGTATTTTTCTACTTACATGATCAAATTTTTTTTAATAAAAAATAAATTTAAAAAAAAAAACCCAAATTCTTTTTTTTTTTTATCAGTCGAAATACCGCTGTCTGGCTGCTGCACCCCCGGCGAGAGTCAATCCTGCCGAACACTTGGCTCGCTAGTGGGTATAGGGTGGGGCACAGTTCGTGCTGCCCAGGGAAGTTTTATCAATTTTTCATTATCCTATCTGTTATTTTTTAGAGAAAAAAATACTTTTTTTGTGTCCAAAAGAAAAGTTTTTGTATAAGATTACATCAGTGTTCAAATTCTTATACATTAACTACAGGTTTTTTCACCTTTAAAATAAATATTATCCCTTTTAGCTCTTTTTCTTGCGATTGAAAAAAAAAAAAATAAGCATCTTTCAAATTTTATGATCAAAAAAATAAATAAATAAATAAATAAATAAATAATAATAATAATCTTTTTTTAAAAAAATAGTTTTAATCTGTCGAAATGCCGCCCCTCTGGTTGCTGTATCTCTGGCGAGAGCCACTCCTACCAACTCCTAGTTACGCTACTGACATTGGTTAAAAAACGTTCTGTGATTAGTTTTTAACTGCTGAAGGTGAAAAGCCAGCTAATGCTCTAGCGTGATTGAAGTTTATAGTGAAAGTTGTGTGAACCGTTAAAATTTTTACAAGTTGACTGAACAATCAAAAGTGGTGGATAGTCAATGTCGGACAAACATAGTTCTGGTGGACCGATTGAAGTTTGAGGTTCCTCACTTTAAACTCGAATTGATGACATTATTCATGCCGTGACATAGTGGAAATGATTGCGGAAAAAGGTCAAGTTAGTGTTAATACAGATCATACTCAGAAGAGATAGAGGTGTGATTAAAAAATTCAGCAAGATAACGCACAGGTCCTCACGTTGCTTAATTAACCCATGAAAACATAGCTAACGTGGACTGGGAGGTACTGCCTCATTCCTCTTACCAGGGCCGATCCTAGGGTGTCGGCCGCCCGTGTGCAAAGCCCTAATGTGCCGCCCCTCAAAGAGTAACTTGTATATTTCGACTAATATTTAACGTCCGTATAATTCTTTAAATTTCTATGCCAAATTTTGATTCAAATAACAAAAAAAGAAGAAAAACGATGAACTTATAAAGAGGAAGATAAGTTTTATAGTAAGAAACTCCTTAGGTACAATTTGTATCTTTGAAAAAAGTAATAGATAAATACCAAAATTTACTATTCCGTCTGTACCATTTTATAGTCTATCTTCGGTGACCAGAAGAAGGACGGAGTAGAGGAAGCAGGGGTGCAGGAAGGGATTTATCCCAGAAAATTATCGAAATCGGCGTATGAAAAATTGTTTTAGTTAATCTTTGGTTGTGTTTGGTTGCAATGATTAAAGAGTGGGGTATATTCAAGGTGAATGGAGAAATTTTCGAAATTGACGCCAAATATCGCAATTTTACGAACTTTTTCGAGACTTCAGGGAAAGTACTATTGCAAGCTGGAGTTCTTTCCTAAAATTCTTTCAAAATTGAAATCAATTTGAAGCTATTTTTTGTGACCGTAGCTTTGGAAGGATCGGCACTCTTCCCGAAAATTTTCCGAAACTGGAGTTTTAAACACGCAATTTGGGGCGATCTTTGTTGACATTTCTAAAGGGAAAGAGATTCATTCGTCTCTCATCGAAAGTTTTCGAAATTGAAGCTTAAAACGGAAATTTAGGCTGTCTTTGGTGACGGTAAGGGGATCTGGCAGTTTTCCTTCGGTAATTTCTCGGGATTATTGTTTCAAAAACCCACTTTTGACTACATTTGAAAACGATAAGGGGAAACGTGAAAATATTCCTAACATGAAATATTTTTCGGAACTAAAATCCATTTCAGGCTATTTTTATGAAGGAAATGTTTTGGGGCTCCGAAGCGGATATTTCTAAAAGCACAATTTTATACTAACTTTGGTGACGTTAACGAAAATGGAAGCTTCGGCGGATCTTTCGGGTATTTTTCGATATTAATATCTGAAAAATACAACTATAGACTTTTGTCCACTTAACTTTGACGTTGATGGGTATGCCCTAGCGCCGTGAAAAGTTACATAAGCAAGGCTGTTCTCTGGAATTTTTTAAAAATTGAAGCCCCAAAATCGTATTTTAAGCATTGTTTGATAACAATGGGACAAAGAGCGGCGGGGGTTCAGTGTGCCCTCACGAACTGTTTTTTGA